>NC_140995.1:226054170-226261670 GCF_052327205.1 Somniosus microcephalus
CCTTGTGTTCCAGCAAAGATCCAAACATCAGGGACCCAAAATAAATTTCACAGTAGGAACAACCAAAATTGAACAAACCACTAACTACACATACTTGGGCTTAAAAATCAGTTCTACGGGAAACTTCAAACTGGCTGTGAATGAACTGAAAGAGAAAGCAAGAAGGGCTTTCTATGCCATCAAAAAATCAATCCA
Organism: Somniosus microcephalus; assembly: GCF_052327205.1. NCBI lineage: Eukaryota > Metazoa > Chordata > Chondrichthyes > Squaliformes > Somniosidae > Somniosus > Somniosus microcephalus. Next base: position 226,054,366 of record NC_140995.1, read on the forward strand.
AATAGAAATCCCAATTAGCATTTGGCTCAAAATTTTCAAATCAGTAATTGAACCATTGCACTCTATGGCAGTGAGGTATGGGGACCGCTAACTCAACAAGAATTTGCAAAATGGGACAAACACCAATTGAGATCCTACATGCAGAATTCTGTAAAAGTATCCTCCGGACTCAAAGGAAAACAGTAAACAATGCATGCAGGGCGGAACTAGGCCAATATCCATTAATAATCACTATCCAAAAAGAGCCACCAAATTTTGGAATCACCTACAAATGAGCAATCCCCAATGCTATCACTACGACGCCCTGAAATGCCAAGAGCTGACCATAAAGAAGAATACCCTCAGTCAACTAGTCCTGGGACTCAGTGAAGTAACTACTAACAATACTAACAATAACCAGCCCCAGGACAGTGACAGGGTAACACAAAGAATTCGACCCAACACAATCGTCGCTAAGCAAAAGGAAAAATATCTGACATATTGGGCAGAAACAACAAAAACCCAAAGCAAACTCAATTGCTACTTGGCCCTAAACAGACAATACAACATAGCTGATTACCTGACCATGGTAAAGGATAACAAACTGAGAAGAACCTTGACAAGGTACAGACTTAGCGAACATAGCCTAGCGATCGAAAAAGGCAGACACAGGCAGACCAGGCTGCCAAGAGAGGACAGGATATGCTCGCACTGCAGTCAGGGAGTGGTGGAGACAGAGATGCACTTCCTCACAGCTTGTGGAAAATATCAGGGCATCAGGGAGAATTTCTACCAAAAATTCTCACAAATATGCCCTGATTTCAGAAATCTGAATGTACAACCAAAAACTCCCCATTCCTACTGGGAGAGGAGAGAAGCTGTATAACACTGGCGGCACGCTATGTTACAGCTTGCCATGAACAGAGAGCCAACCAGTAAACTAAGAAAAGAATATATATAAACAATGCGAATGTATATTTATACACTCAGGGATATACCTGTTTATACACTGTATGAATAGAACTGCGTTTATGTGGTAAACCATAAATGTATTTTGATGCTTTGGCAACATAAGATGTAACTTATCATGCCAATAAAGCGATTTGAATTGTGAATTGTGAATTGTGAATTATAGTGGGGGGTGGGGCGTGTGTGGGGCATATAGTGGGGGTGGGGCGCGTGTGGGGCGGTATAGTGGGGGTGGGGCGTGTGTGGGAGGGTATAGTGGGGGTGGGGCGTGTGTGGGGGGGTATATTGTGGGTGGGGTGTGTGTGTGGGGGTATAGTGGGGGTGGGGCATGTGTGGGGGGGTATAGTGTGGGTGGGGGCGTGTGTGGGAGGTATAGTGGGGGTGGGGCGTGTGTGGGGGGGTATAGTGTGGGTGGGGCCATGTGTGTGGGGGTATAGTGGGGGTGGGGCATGTGTGGGGGGGTATAGTGGGGGTGGGGCGTGTGTGGGGGGTATAGTGGGGGTGGGGCGTGTGTGTGGGGGTATAGGTGGGGGTGGGGCATGTGTGGGGGGGTATAGTGGGGGTGGGGCGTGTGTGGGGGGTATAGTGGGGGAGGGGCGTGTGTGGGGGTATAGTGGGGGTGGGGCGTGTGCGGGATGGTATAGTGGGGGTGGGGCGTGTGTGGGGGATATAGTGGGGGTGGGGTGTGTGTGGGGGGTATAGTGGGGGTGGGGCATGTGTGGGGGGTATAGTGGGGATGGGGCGTGTGTGGGTGGTATAGTGGGGGTGGGGCATGTGTGGGATGGTATAGTGGGGGTGGGGCGTGTGTGGGGGGTATAGTGGGGGTGGGGGCGTGTGTGGGGGGTATAGTGGCGGTGGGGCATGTGTGGGAGGATATAGTGGGGATGGAGCGTGTGTGGGAGGGTATAGTGGGGGTGGGGCGTGTGTGGGGGGGTATAGTGGGGGTGGGGCGTGTGTGGGGGGTATAGTGGCGGTGGGGCATGTGTGCGAGGATATAATGGGGGTGGGACATGTGTGGGAGGGTATAGTGGGTGTGGGGCGTTTGTGGGGGATATAGTGGGGGTGGGGCGTGTTGTGGGGGGATATAGTGGGGGTGGGGCGTGTGTGGGAGGGTATAGTGGGGGTGGGGCGTGTGTGGGATGGTATAGTGGGGGTGGGGTGTGTGTGGGGGATATAGTGGGGGTGGGGTGTGTGTGGGGGGGTATAGTGGGTGTGGGGCATGTGTTGGGGGTATAGTGGGGGTGGGGCGTGTGTGGGGTGTTATAGTGGGGGTGGGGCGTGTGTGGGGTGGTATAGTGGGGGTGGGGCGTGTGTGGGTGGTATAGTGGGGTGGGGCGTGTGTGGGGGGTATAGTGGGGTTGGGGCGTGTGTGGGGGGGTATAGTGGGGGTGGGGCATGTGTGGGGGGGTATAGTGGGGGTGGGGCATGTGTGGGAGGGTATAGTGGGGGTGGGGCGTGTGTGGGGGATATAGTGGGGGTGGGCGCGTGTGGGGCGGTATAGTGGGGGTGGGGCGTGTGTGGGAGGGTATAGTGGGGGTGGGGCATGTGTGGGGGTATAGTGTGGGTGGGGTGTGTGTGTGGGGGTATAGTGGGGGTGGGCCGTGTGTGGGGGGGTATAGTGTGGGTGGGGCGTGTGTGGGAGGGTAGAGTGGGGGTGGGGCGTGTGTGGGGGGGTATAGTGTGGGTGGGGCATGTGTGTGGGGGTATAGTGGGGGTGGGGCATGTGTGGGGGGGGTATAGTGGGGGTGGGGCATGTGTGGGGGGTATAGTCGGGGTGGGGCGCGTGTGTGGGGGTATAGTGGGGGTGGGGCGTGTGTGGGGGGGTATAGTGGGGGTGGGGCATGTGTGGGGGGTATAGTGGGGGTGGGGCGTGTGTGGGTGGTATAGTGGGGGTGGGGCGTGTGTGGATGGTATAGTGGGGGTGGGGCGTGTGTGGGGGATATAGTGGGGGTGGGGTGTGTGTGGGGGGTATAGTGGGGGTGGGGCATGTGTGGGGGGGTATAGTGGGGATGGGGCGTGTGTGGGGTGTTATAGTGGGGGTGGGGCGTGTGTGGGGTGGGTATAGTGGGGGTGGGGCGTGTGTGGGTGGTATAGTGGGGGGTGGGGCGTGTGTGGGATGGCATAAGTGGGGGTGGGGCGTGTGTGGGGGGTATAGAGGGGGTGGGGCGTGTGTGGGGGGTATAGTGGCGGTGGGGCATGTGTGGGAGGATATAGTGGGGGTGGAGCGTGTGTGGGAGGGTATAGTGGGGGTGGGGCGTGTGTGGGGGGGGTATAGTGGGGGGTGGGGCGTGTGTGGGGGGGTATAGTGGCGGTGGGGCATGTGTGCGAGGATATAGTGAGGGTGGAGCGTGTGTGGGAGGGTATAGTGGGGGTGGGGCGTGTGTGGGGGGGATATAGTTGGGGTGGGCGTGTGTGGGGGATATAGTGGGGGTGGGGCGTGTGTGGGAGGGTATAGTGGGGGTGGGGCGTGTGTGGGGGGGTAAAGTGGGGGTGGGGCGTGTGTGGGGGGTATAGTGGTGGTGGGGCGTGTGTGGGATGGTATAGTGGGGGTGGGGCATGTGTGGGAGGGTATAGTGTGGGTGGGGTGTGTGTGGGTGGGTATAGTGGCGGTGGGGCATGTGTGGGAGGATATAGTGGGGGTGGGGGCATGTGTGGGGGGGTATAGTGGCGGTAGGGCGTGTGTGGGAGGGTATAGTGGGGGTGGGGCGTGTGTGGATGGTATAGTGGGGGTGGGGCATGTGTGGGAGGGTATAGTGGGGGTGGGGCATGTGTGGGGGTGTATAGTGGGGGCGGGGTGTGTGTGGGATGGTATAGTGGGGGTGGGGCGTGTGTGGAGGGTATAGTGGGGGTGGGGCGTGTGTGGGAGGTATAGTGGGGGTGTGGGGCATGTGTGGGGGGGGTATAGTGGGGTTGGGGCATGTGTGGGGTGGGTATAGTGTGGGTGGGGTGTGTGTGTGGGGGTATAGTGGGGGTGGGGCGTGTGTGGGGGATATATTGGGGGTGGGGCGTGTGTGGGGGATATAGTGGTGTGGGGCTTGTGTGGGGGGTATAGTGGGGGTGGGGCGTGTGTGGGGGGGTATAGTGGGGGTGGGTCATGTGTGGGGGTGTATAGTGGGGGTGGGGCGTGTGTGGGGTGTATAGTGGGGGTGGGGCGTGTGTGGGGGGTATAGTGGGGGTGGGGCATGTGTGGGGGGGTATAGTGGGGTGGGGCGTGTGTGGTGTGTATAGTGAGGGTGGGGCGTGTGTGGGGGGTATAGTGGGGGTGGGGCATGTGTGGGAGGGTATAGTGGGGGTGGGGCGTGTGTGGGGGATATAGTGGGGGTGGGGCGTGTGTGGGGGGTATAGTGGGGTTGGGCGTGTGTGGGGGGTATAGTGGGGGTGGGGCGTGTGTGGGATGGTATAGTGGGGGTGGGGCGTGTGTGGGGGATATAGTGGGGGTGGGGTGTGTGTGGGGGGTATAGTGGGGGTGGAGCATGTGTGGGAGAGTATAGTGGGGGTGGGGCGTGTGTGGGGTGTTATAGTGGGGGTGGGGCGTGTGTGGGGTGTTATAGTGGGGGTGGGACGTGTGTGGGGTGGTATAGTGGGGGTGGGGCATGTGTGGGAGGGTATAGTGGGGGTGGGGCGTGTGGGGGGGTATAGTGGGGGTGGGGCGTGTGTGGGAGAGTATAGTGGGGGTGGGGCATGTGTGGGGGTGTATAGTGGGGGTGGGGTGTGTGTGGGATGGTATAGTGGGGGTGGGGCGTGTGTGGGAGGGTATAGTGGGGGTGGGGCGTGTGTGGGAGGGTATAGTGGGGGTGGGGCATGTGTGGGGGGGTATAGTGGGGGTGGGGCATGTGTGGGGGGGGGTATAGTGGGGGTGGGGCGTGTGTGGGGGTATAGTGGGGGTGGGGCGTGTGTGGGAGGGTATAGTGGGGGTGGGGCGTGTGTGGGAGGGTATAGTGGGGGTGGGGCATGTGTGGGGGGTATAGTGGGGGTGGGGCATGTGTGGGGGTGTATAGTGTGGGTGGGGTGTGTGTGTGGGGGTATAGTGGGGGTGGGGCGTGTGTGGGGGATATATTGGGGGTGGGGCGTGTGTGGGGGATATAGTGCTGGTGGGGCTTGTGTGGGGTGTATAGTGGGGGTGGGGTGTGTGTGTGGGGGTATAGTGGGGGTGGGGCTTGTGTGGGGGGTATAGTGGGGGTGGGGCGTGTGTGGGGGGGGTATAGTGTGGGTGGGGTGTGTGTGTGGGGGGGTATAGTGGGGGTGGGGCGTGTGTGGGAAAGTATAGTGGGGGTGGGGCATGTGTGTGGGCGGGTATAGTGTGGGTGGGGCGTGTGTGGGAGGGTATAGTGTGGGTGGGGCATGTGTGTGGGGGGGTATAGTGGGGGTGGGGCGTGTGTGGGAAGGTATAGTGGGGGTGGGGCGTGTGTGTGGGGGTATAGTGGGGGTGGGGCGTGTGTGGGGGGGTATAGTGTGGGTGGGGCGTGTGTGTGGGGGTATAGTGGGGGTGGGGCGTGTGTGGGGGGTATAGTGGGGGTGGGGCGTGTGTGGGGGGTCCGAGTTGTGAAAGATTTTTGCTCTTTTCCCAGATGCCTCTTATTAATTAATGGGTCCTACATGGGCCCATCTTGTCCTCTGGCTCTTATCCACAGTCAGTAGAGCTCTGAAATATATTATTTCGGGCCTGGGCAATTTCCTCCCTCATCCCCCCTCCTTTTACCGCTGACCTCTGGCTCGGGTCACCCATGGAACCGTTAGATTTTTGTCCCTCCCAGTTCGGTGAGCTGCCCGTTAGCGCACATTGAATATGTTAATGAGGAAAGGCCGTCTGTAGTTTAATTCACCAGGATAAGGAGATAAAATGTTTTATGTGGACTGTCAACTGATGGGACTTCTGCAGCAAGTGGTTATTCTGTGAAAATTCTGCTGTTCCTCCTCCTCCATGAGGATAGCACAGAGAGGTGTGTCCAAGGTGAACCCCAAACCTTCTCCAGTTGTTCTGAGTATGTGGGGAGTCCGGGAGGACTAATATGAAACTAGAGATGTGATCAGTTTTGTTTCTGAGTAAGAATCTAACATGAGACCAAGTGCTTTGATGCATCACCCTCTTTATTTCACAGTGAGAATACATTCCCAGCAGTTTGAAAAGCAAAAGACAATCAAAAGCTCGAAGACAATGGCTTATTTACTCCACAAGAGAAGCCTGTGAATGGGCCGCCTGTTAACAGGAGCAATATCTGAATAGATCATTTTCTCAATCACAGATTCAGTCCATGTATATTCCAAGTGTGAGCGCCCAGTATAGGTGTGAGGAGATCTGAATCTGAACTTTATTCCATCTTCAGTCCCTGGATCCTAATTTTGGATTGGGATTCTTTCTTCATTTTAAGGGCCAGTTTTAAGCTGCTTAACACCTGTGCTCCCAAAACCTTCCACTTCTCTTTCCTCACCTGGGCCCGTCTGTTTTCTGAACTTGCCCTGATCTGAGTAAGGCCAAACTGGATTGAGAAACAACCTTCCTACTCATCCCCTCCACAATGTCCAGTGTTTGATTATCAGGAATGGCAGGGAAAGGGAATACTTTTCTCCTCACACAGGGTGTCCCCATTAGCAGGTGTCTCCAGTGAATGTGTTGCTCTTCCTACAGTGCACAGTGTGCAGTCGACACAGTCTGTTATACAGTCCATTCCCATTATATTTCACAGTACAGGAGACACAACAATTTAAACACGGAAGGAAATTCTTCAAGGTGATGTGATGAAAGCCTCAACATTTTACAAATGGTGAACACACTGCGTCTTTACAGTTCAAACATTCCCTTTTAATTAAATGATTCAATCTGGAGCTAACTCAGAGTGAGAGAGCCCAGGTACGATCCCACGTCTGACCACTCCATGATTTCACATTTCACAACTTCAATACTCTGTGCTCAGCAACACTTTCCATTTCTATTGGCTCTTTTCACATCACCTTTAAATGTTCTGATCAGCCTGACTGTGATAAACATAAACATAATCCATTGCTGTCTGAAGGTAGAACATCCTGGAACTATATCTGCCAACAGAACCATCTCAATCTCAGTCTGTGCACGATTCATTTAAAGCAAGGTTACAGAAAAGGGAAATTACTGCAGTGATTAATCCCTGTTGCCCAAAGGAGGGCCGACCACCCATGTACAACTGTGTTTAGCCCTGTGTATGTGCAGTATGGAGACTTTAAACAAATATCTGTGACTTGATGGCTCTTTTTTCAAACCCCCCAGGTTTCTAACCAGAAATGGTTAAATGTGGAGCTTCCTATTACTGGCTGAGTAATTCTCCTTTATCCTTCAGTGTGGTTTCTCCGCACTTACACAACTGGTAGATCACCAAAGCTGCCCCTCAGAGGTGCTCGGTCAGCAATGAATCTGGGACATTGGCAAATAACTTGGAATTGAAGGGGGCCCCTAATTCTAAACAATATTAAAAGGAACAACAGCAGCCAGGACTCCTCTGCAGGGCCGGAGCCAAATGTCTGGTTAACGTGTGGGTGGAAGACTACGTGGCTCCCCAACATATTTTATCTGGGGAATGACACAGAGATCCACCCCCTGGTGAAAACCAGGGACTATCTGCCACAGGACGAGAAGAGGTGATACATTGAACTGGGCACCTGGAAAGAGCCGTTGTTTAGACTCATCGCACAAAACCAAATAATGTGAACACTGAATGTAAAATACAAACCAGAAAATGGGAAAGAAAACCTCAGTGTTGGAGTTAACGTCACTGAATAATTGTGAATAAGGAAGCTCCAGCTCACAATGCAGCAGTGTGGGTGGGAGACAAAAACTGGCAACTGCCAGTAGAGGGCAGTATTTATAAACAGGGTCACCATGCACAGGGCTCTGGAGATGGGGCCTGGGGGGAATTGTTCAAAATCCCAACACTGCCACATGCACAGGGTTAAATCCAATGTGTACTAGGTGGGAGGTCAAAGGAGGTTAAGAATAGAGTTAAGCAGATCTCACTGTTTGATGTCTGTAAAGGTAACAGAACCTTTCAGAAAAGTTTCATTCTTTCTTTTTAAATGCTATTTCCATTAGATCATCTGTGTTCAAGAAAACGATGTAAAATGTACTCCTATCAAAGGATTGTTTGTCGTCTTCCAAGTCCTTCAGTAATTCAAGGATGAGTCCTTCGTATTGTTGGTTGTCAACTTTGGTGTCGAAAGCCCTGCAACAGAATTAAGAATGAAGACTTTTTATTTTTATTCCTCCTGGCAAAACTTGTCTGGAAAGCAATCAGATTGAAAGGAAGATAGGAACAGGAGTCGGCCATTCAGCCCCTCGAGCCTGTTCCGCCATTCAATTAGATCCTGGATGATCTGCACCTCAACTCCATTTACCCATCTTAGCTCCATATTCCTTGATACCCTTACCCAACAACAATCTATCGATCTCAGTCTTGAAACTTCCAATTGACCCAGCATCCACGGCCTTCTGGGGGAGAGAGTTCCAAATTACTGCTCCCTTTTGTGTGAAAAAGTGCTTCCTGATGTTGTTCCTGAATAGCTAGCTCTAATTTTAAGATTATGTAGCTTCTGATTTATCTTCCTTAGGTCCAAATATAAACACAAATTTTTCTTTTGCTTTCTTTCTGAACAGATTCTTCTAAGTGGATGATCTCACACTTGCTCACATGAAACTCTGCCATAGTTTTTCCATCTGTCTGTGTCCATCTGTAACTTCCTGCTCCCATCCATATAACTTACTGGGGGTGATTGGCGGCAGTGCGTTCAGGCGCTAACGATCCTTCGAAGTGACCAAGGTGGGGTCTTGAGCTGAGACACCATCTTGGTAAAGGAGTTGAAGCCAGCTCTAGGAACGGCCGCCTAGAGTCTTATTTAAACAGCTGATTGTCACTTCAAATGTCTGCTAGCGCTCATTAAAGAGACTGGACAGCATTTTAGTTGCTAGGGCTTCAACTAACACCCTCTCCTAACAGCGACCAGCTGTTTGGGAGTAAACACAGTGTTGATGGTGAGTTCAAGCACTACTTAAAGGGATACCCACCATTTCATGTTCATTGCTGCTGGACTTGTGAAGAGGATCTCTGAAACACATCAGGAGACTTTCTGGGACACTTTGTCAAGACTTCACCAACACTTGAGTAACATTTATTCCAGAAATTCTCTGAGCACTTCAGCTAAAAAGAGTAAGTGCTGTGCTACTCCACCTTATTGGACACCTTACAGGAGTCACCAGGAGAAAGGGAGTGCTTGGTCCTGGGCACCTGCTAGGGCAGCCTCTTGGTTTGGACGAGGACTGGGAGGAGGACATGAGGCCGGGCAGAGCAGCACCAGCTGCTGTAGAAGAGATGGACAGGAAGGCGAGGTAGCGTCAATCCCCCCTGCAGGTAAAGGACATCCCTCCTCCTCTGGACCTCTTCCACCCCGATCTCCGGTGCCACATCAGAGAACCTGTGCACCCTTTCCCTCGGTCCCTGAGCCATCCTGCAATGTGCCGCTGTGTGCCAGCCAGAGCACTCCACACCTTCAGTGGAAGTGGGTGCGTGGAGCTCACATATACTGCTCCACCAAAATTGTGTCTAATCAGCACTTAATGCTAAACCTGCAGGTTTCTGTTTTACCGCCTCCAGGCAAGTTCAAATTATGGTAATCAGCAATTAGGAACAAAATTGTGAACTAAATCAGAACTTTCAAACAGGCTAGTCTTATTAGACTGCACCCATTTAGCGCCTGTTTTCACCCTTTGGCCAAAATAACTCCTAGAAGAAGGGTCAAACCCGAAACGTCGGCTCAAATTTCTCTCCACGGATGTTGCCTGACTTGTTGAGTTTTTCCAGCATTTTCTGTTGTTATCCTAGAATGTGGTGTATGTGAGAATCTGTGAAAACCAGGAGCCAACCCTATTATTGTTGCAATAGAGGAGTCTGTACTCATGGGACATTCCAGCAGAGAAAAGCCCAACTTTAGGTACAAGGTTTAGGATTCCCATCCTGGGATCCTGTCCTGAGGAATTATGGGTCTGCCATGTCCTGTGCTCCTGATGAACCTGAGTGATAAGAGTGTGGAGCTCCGGCCGTGTCCTCAGAAGAAGGAACTGAAGGTTGTAAGACATGAACCAAACACGATTAATCGGAGGCTCCAGAGGTGGGACACAAAGGAGAGAGCGGAGGAACAGCGCAACCTAATCGTAGGCTCCAGCGGCAGGACATAAAGGAGAGAGCGGAGGAACAGCGTGACCTAATCGGAGGCTCCAGCGGCAGGACATAAAGGAGAGAGCGGAGGAACAGCGCAACCTAATCGGAGGCTCCAGCGGCAGGACATAAAGGAGAGAGCGGAGGAACAGCGCAACCTAATCGGAGGCTCCAGCGGCAGGACATAAAGGAGAGAGCGGAGGAACAGCGCCACCTAATCGGAGGCTCCAGCGGCAGGACATAAAGGAGAGAGCGGAGGAACAGCGTGACCTAATCGGAGGCTCCAGCGGCAGGACATAAAGGAGAGAGCGGAGGAACAGCGTGACCTAATCGGAGGCTCCAGCGACGGGACATAAAGGAGAGAGCGGAGGAACAGCGTGACCTAATCGGAGGCTCCAGCGACGGGACATAAAGGAGAGAGCGGAGGAACAGCGCAACCTAATCGGAGGCTCCAGCGGCAGGACATAAAGGAGAGAGCGGAGGAACAGCGCAACCTAATCGGAGGCTCCAGCGGCAGGACATAAAGGAGAGAGCGGAGGAACAGCGCAACCTAATCGGAGGCTCCAGCGGCAGGACATAAAGGAGAGAGCGGAGGAACAGCGCAACCTAATCGGAGGCTCCAGCGGCAGGACATAAAGGAGAGAGCGGAGGAACAGTGCCACCTAATCGGAGGCTCCAGCGGTGGCCGAACCTTCCCCGATTTCCAAAAATACCAAGGTGTGACGTCACAGGAGCAGGTAAGTGATTGGTTGATGAGTATTAAGGTTTTCTTTTCGCAAAACTAAGACAGTGTTTTATACTAGGAGTGGGAAACTATAACATACTGTATTAAGTTTATAGCTTAACTAGTTAAACTAATAGAGGTATGGCAGGGCAGCTCAGTCCGTGATTTGTACATCCTGTGCCATGTGGGAAGTCCTGAATGCTTAGTGCGGCCTGGAGGACCACATGTGTAGGAAGTGTCGCCAACTGCAGCAACTCGAGCTCCGGGTTTCAGAGCTTGAGCGGCAGCTGGAGTCACTACAGTGCATCCGCGAGGCTGAGAAATACTTGGAAAGCACGTTTCTAGAAGTGGTCACCCCGCAGCCTCAGAATGTGCAGGCAGAGATGGGGGTGACCACCAGATAGAGAAGGAGTACCAGGCAGGTAGGGCAGGAATCCCCAGTGTGCATCTCGCTCGCTAAACGGTTCACAGTTCTGGAAACTGGTGGGGGTGATAGTTCCTCTGGGGAGAGCAGCCAGAGCCAAGGCCACGGCACCACGGGTGGGTCAGCTGCTCAGTGGGGGAGGAAGAAGAGTGGAAGAGCGATAGTGATAGGGGTTTCATTAGTTAGGGGAACAGATAGGTGTTTCTGTGGACGCAGGCGTGACTCCAGGATGGTATGTTGCCTCCCTGGTGCCAGGGTCAAGGAGGTCACTGAGCGGCTGCAGGACACTCTGAGTGGGGAGGGTGAACAGCCAGAGGTCATTGTCCATATCGGTACCAACGACATAGACAGAAAGAGGGATGAGGTCCTGCAGACAGCGTATAGGGAGCTAGGAAAGAGATGAAAAAGCAGGACCTCAAAGGTAGTAATCTCTGGATTACTCCTGGTGCCATGTGCTAGTGAGTACAGGAATAGGAGGATAGAACAGATGAATGCGTGGCTGGAGCGATGGTGCAGGAGGGAGGGCTTTAGATTCCTGAGGCATTGGGACTGTTTCTGGGGAAGGTGGGACCTGTACAAACCGGACGGGTTACACCTCAACGGAGATGGGACCAATATTCTCGCGGGGAGGTTTGTTAGTGCTTTTGGGGAGGGTTTAAACTAGCTCTGCAGGGGGATGGGTACCAGCATATAGGAGTAGAAAGGAGGAATAAGGTGCATAAAAGAGTGAGTGTATTGGCTAGTACTAGAGAAGAAAGTAGTACTAGAGGCGGAAGTAGTACCATAATAGAGAGGAGCAGACTAAGAAAGACTACGAAAAATTCAAAAATGGGTTTAGAATGCATGTACGTAAATTCACAAAGTGTGGTGAATAAGGTTGGTGAGCTACAAGCACTATTAGCCGTCTGGCAATATGATGTGGCAGTAACAGAAACATGGCTTAAAAGCACTTAATATATTCAAGGGTACAAGGTGGTCAGAAAAAATAGGGAAGAAAAAAAGTGAGGTGGGGTGTCGGTGCTGATTAAGGAAGACATTGTAGTGTTGGAAAGGGAGGATGTTCTTGAAGGGACAAGGACAGAATTCATTTGGTTAGAGTTGAGGAGCAAAAAGGGTATGATCACGCTATTGGGGGTATTCTATAAGCCTCCAAATAGTGAAAGGGAGGTAGAGGAGCAAATCTGCAGGGAAATCGCAGAGATATGCAAGAGCTATAGAGTGGTGATATTGGGGGACTTTAATTACCCAAATATCGATTGGGATAATGCTAGGGTAAAGGGAAAGGAGGCGGAGGAATTTCTGAAATGTGTTCAGGAGAATTTCCTTGACCAGTATGTTCTTGGCCCAACTAGGAAGGAGGCATTGCTGGATCTGGTGCTGGGGCATGAGCTGGGCCAGAACAACCAAGTGTCTGTGGGAGAACACTTGGGGACGAGTGATCGTCGTATCATAAGATTTAGATTAGCAATGGAGAGGAGCAAGGAACAATCTAGAGTGGAACTTCTAAACTGGAATAGAGCCAACTTCAATGGGATGCGAAAGGATCTAGCCAGGGTAAAATGGAACCAAAGACTGTCAGGAAAAACTGTAACGGAACAATGGGTGATCTTTAAGGAGGAGATGTTCCAAGTACAGGCTAGGTACATTCCAACAAGAGGGAAGGGTAAGGGAACCAAAGCAAGGGCTCCTTGGATGACGAGGGAGATAGAGAAGATGATGAAACCAAAAAAGAGGGTGTATGATGCATGTCAGGTGAATTCTTCAAGGGAGAACCAGACCAAATACAATAAGTTGAGAGGGGAAGTGAAGATGAAAATAAGATTGACAAAGACCGAATATTTGAGTAGAATGGCGGTTAACATAAAAGGGAATCCAAAAATCTTCTACCGGCATGTAAACAGTAAGCGGGTAGTAAGAGGCGGGGTGGGGCCTATTAGGGACAAAGAAGGTGATATATGCTTAGAGGCGGAGGGCAAGGCTAGAATACTCAATAAGTACTTTGTATCGGTGTTTACTAAGGAAGTGGATGCTGACAAATTATCGGTAGAAGTGGAAAAGGTAAAAGCAATAGAAGGGGTGAAAATTGATAGACAGGATGTACTAGAAAGGCTGGGTGTGCTTAGAGTGGACAAGTCACCTGGTCCAGATGGCTTGCATCCCAGGTTGCTAAGGGAATTGGGGGAGGAGATAGTGGAAGCGCTTGCCAAAATTTTCCAATCTTCCCTAGATGAGTAGGTGGTGCCTGAGGACTGGAAAGTGGCAAATGTGATGCCTATGTTCAAGAAAGGGTGTACGGATAATCCTAGTAACTACTGGTTGGCCAGTTTAACATCAGTGGCGGGTACACTTTTAGAAACAATAATCAAGGAAAAAATTAACAGGCACTTGGAGAGGTTTAAGCTAATTAAGGGGAGCCAACACGGATTTGTAAAAGGCAGATCGTGTTTGACTAATTTAATTGAATTTTTTGATGAAGTAACAGGGAGGATTGATGAAGGGAATGCAATGGATGTTGTCTACATGGATTTTCGGAAGCTGTTTGGCAAAGTACCACATAGAAGGCTGGTTAACAAAATTGAGGCTCATGGAATCGGTGGGTCAGTGGCAGCTTGGATAAGGAATTGGCTTAAGGATAGAAAACAGTGAGTTGTGGTAAATGGCTGTTTTTCAGACTGGAGGATGGTAGATAGTGGTGTTCCCCAAGGGTCAGTGCTGGGGCCACTGCTTTTTTTGATATATATAAATGACCTGGATATTGGAATACAGAGTAGAATTTCTAAATTTTCCAATGACACCAAACTTGGGGGTGTGGCAAACAGTGAGGATGATACCAATCGACTGCAACAGGACATAGAAAGGCCAGCAGAATGGGCAGACAAGTGGCAGATGGAATTTAATACAGAGAAGTGTGAGGTGATGCATTTTGGCAGAAGGAACGGGGAGATGCAATATACACTTAATGGCACAGTTTTAAAGAGTGTGCAGGGACAGAGGGACCTGGGAGTTAATGTGCATAGGTCCCTGAAGGTAGCAGGACATATTGAGAGAGTGGTTTGCAAAGCATCTTGGGCTTCATAAATAGAGGTATTGAGTACAAAAGTAGAGAAGTTATGCTGAATCTTTATAAAGCACTGGTTAGGCCACAACTGGAGTATTGCGTCCAGTTCTGGTCACCACACTTTAGGAAGGATGTGAAGGCCTTTGAGAGGGTGCAGAGGAGATTTACAGAAATGGTTCTGGGGATGGGGGATCTTAGTTACAAGGACAGGTTGGAGAAGCCGGATTTGTTTTCATTAGAGCAAAGGAGGTTAAGGGGTGATTTAATAGAGGTGTACAAGATTATGACGGGTTTGGATTGGCTAGACAAGGAAAGGCTGTTCCCACTAGTTGATGGTACAAGGACTAGGGGACACAGATTTAAGGTTTTGGGTAAGAGATACAGGGGGATGTGAGGAAAATCTTTTTTACGCAGCGAGTGGTGAGGACCTGGAACTCGCTGCTGACGGAAGTGGTGGAAGCGGAGACACTCATGTTTTCAAGGGGAGACTGGATAGGCACTTGAGGGAAATAAACTTGCAGGGCTACGGGGATAGAGCTGGGGAATGGGACTGACTGGATTGCTCTACAGAGAACTGGCACGGACTCGATGGGCCGAATGGCCTCCTTCTGTGCTGTTCTGACTCTATGGGGAGAAATTCAGTATCGCCCCATTTGGGGCACAATTATCGGCCGGGCGCAAATATTAGCGCCTGGCGCTAATTATCGCCTCTGACTGCAAACTTGGCTTTTATCGCCCCTGGAGGTGATTGGAGCGCTAAATCAGGCGCTACATACCTCTCTTAAGGCGGTAACGCCGAGGAACGAGGCGCTACCTCAGAGCACTGGCGAAGCCCATGTGATGTCAGTCAGCAATGGAACACAGACACACTGGCACCGGCCAATTCTTAAAGGGGAGTTCTGATGAATGGTCATCGACCTGAAACGTTAACTCTGTTTCTCTCTTCACAGATGCTGCTTGACATGCTGAGTTTCTCCAGCATTTTCTGTTTTTATCTTAAAGGGGAGGGTTGATCTTGGTCTCCATCCACATCCTGTTCATTGCAGCCTTGAGTCTCGGCCTGGAGAGACCTGTACATCAAATCTGCTGGAAAGAACAATGGAGAGGCCCAGGGAAAGAGCTCAGAGTGCAGCCTCCACAGTCTCTTCTAAATAGATACAAGGAAGGGCAAATCAAAATGAACCTGCAAAGTGCTGCTCAGTACCCAAACCTCCTTCACACAGCGTTGAATCTCTCCAGAAGTCTCTCTCTCTCTCAGAATGCATGGTGCAAAAATGTCACCAACAAAAAACGGCAGGAAGCGGTCGCCTTTAAATAGCGCTCCCCCAGTCCGTTGCCGACTGCAAAACGCTCCCCTCAACCTGTCGTTGCTAGCAGCAGGCAGTAAAGCAGGGGGCGCCACTCAATTTCCAGTCCGGAGTGCTACCAGGGCGTTATGCACTCGACTGAGGTCATGATCGGCGGGCGCAGGAGATCGTGACAGTAGTGTTTAGCGCCGCCGCAAATGTCCGGTCAATTTCGCGAGAGGCGCAGATATCACCGCGCCCGGGCACTAGTTGGTTTGCGCCCCACTTAGCGCCCTCTTAAGGCGCTAACGGGTGGCGCTACCAACTGAATTTTTCCCCCATGACTCGATATTGTTGGCCAATGTCCTCGCCTGACTGGACCAGCCCGTTAATCACAGTCTTACTACAGTTTGAGTGATGTTGGCAAAATAGCTGATGTAAAGAAATATCAATCACAATATATCACCAACTAGACTCACCTTACATAGTACCAGCCGGTAGGTGACATTATTATTTTAACGGTTTGATCTGTTGGTTCAGGTGGACTGGTGATTTCAGAAACTAGTACAAGAAATACCAGGAATTTCTGTTGTATTGTGCCATTTACCAAGGATCCAATGAGTCCCCAAGGTGCAGTGACAGGAACAATTGTACCTGCAGACAAAGAAAAACAGTTACAGCGTTCTACTAGAAGATCACCTGTGGCATTGCTCATGGTGACTCAGAGTTACAAGTGGGGGAGAGCGAGGGTGCTGGGTGTGGAAGACACTCGTGATATGTTGAATCCAAGGCCAGTGGGGGGGGGCTCCCATCCCCCGGGGCGGGGGGGGTTCGATCGCCGACCTCGGAGAGGAAGGTACAATCCCCAATCCCTGGGTGGGGGTCCGATCCCTGACCCCAGGCTTGAGTCGCGATCCCGGGAGGATGGGGGGGGTTCCGATCCAAGGGGGGTCTGAACCCCGACCTCGGGGAGGGGCAGGATGATTGTGGGTGATCTTGGGGGGCCGGGGGGAAGCACTCCCACGGATTCCCACAAGGATTGCTCCCTGAGGTTGAAGCCGACTCGTTACAGTCACTGGGAATCCCGAGCCCCGGGATCCCCTGCCGCCTGCAGTAAAACCTGCAAAGCAGGTTAAAGTAGAGGCTTCAGGCCTCATTATAATATTTAAATTGTCAACCCGCCTCCTGGCAGTGGATTGGCAGCCCACACCCCCGTCCCGCCTGAGTGAAAGGTGAAAGTGGGCGGGTTGGAGGCAGGTTGGGGTCAGGTTTTACTT
This sequence comes from Somniosus microcephalus, assembly GCF_052327205.1. NCBI lineage: Eukaryota > Metazoa > Chordata > Chondrichthyes > Squaliformes > Somniosidae > Somniosus > Somniosus microcephalus. The sequence goes on from NC_140995.1 coordinate 226,071,259, forward strand.
TTGTACAACTTTCACCTCTCCCCACACCTCCAACCCACCCATTCTTACCTCTGAAAATTCCGGCTGAAGTGTATCGGCTTCCACAAGGGTGCATGCGGACACCCAACAGTGGGGTTCAGGTCTGGCAAAGAGCCTTTATTTTCAAAAGACAATTCAAGTGTCACAGCTGCAGTCTGAACATGAGCTTGGCATTCCACCCCACCCCACCCCACCGCCGCCACCATGTGTGGGCAGCCTCTCCACATTCTGGGTGAACAGAGCCTGCGAGCGCCAAAGAAATAGCCCATGTGGCACTTCTGCCCACCAGCAACATGCAAATGAGGAGCCCTCCCACTGATCTCACAAACTTCAGCTGGGTCAGTTATGGAGGGCACAATGGGCACAATCCTGGCACAACCGCTGGGATTGACAATGGTGGAATTCTGTGGCCAGTGTGTCTCTCTATACCGGGAGTTTCAAATAAGACAGGTCAAACAGCGAAGGGTTGTTTCATATTCTATTGTTACATTGAAGGAACATCTAATGTACCTGCAGCATTCGAAAAATGTGAATAATTGAAAAGTCTGTCCAGGCCAGTCGTTACTATACTCTTCATATCCGTTCCATGAACCTCTGTCTCAATCCCTCGGCGGGCTGGAAATTCCATCTCTTCATAATTCTAAGGTAACAAGAGAAAAGATATTACCACATGGCACAGCTGTACAGTTACTGAAACACATCTGTGTTGAAAGGACTGTCCCAGGTGCCCAGGTGTGGCAGCAGTATTCAAGTTCTGGATGGACTGGGCTTTAAAGAGATTTCGGAGGTTTTGAGGGGACTCTTGGTATCACCTTCCTTTCTGTCTCACTCTTTCATCATTGGTGGTGTCCTGCACCATGGGCCTTGGGCCTTCCCCTTGGGTTTTCAATAAGAAAACATGGAGAACATTAATAAAACCTTCCAGACTGAATCAGTGCCAATGAACCCATGCCCAGGTACTGTTTCCCTGAGAGTCTTTTAACACTTTATATAAACAGGGAAATTTCAATAGGTTAGAAATTGGTCCTCGTTTGCGGGCAGAAAACTGGGATCAAAGGACCAATTTCAAAACGCAAAGTCTTGCGCCCGATCTGTGCCTGCATTAAGGGCACTGCCATATTGATATATCTTTGCGGGCATCCCGGGCGGCTGCCTAAAACATGCGTTAGGTCTCTTACAACTGGAAAGCAGGTGCCTTATACCTGCTTTCAGCTTCCTTTCAGAAATTGGCTTGGATTGAGTGCAGCCAGGAGAAGCAGGAGTGCTCCCCGACTCCACAGTCCTCACGATTGACCCACACTCGCCCTCTGTTGCCACACTAACATTCTCTCCTCCTGGGTTTAGATTTGGGCCATCGCTGGAGAGGCGCTTGAAGCGGCTCCCTATTCTTCTCAGTAAAATGAACAAGCTGCCCCTGGAGGCACAGCAGGTGGTGACAACAAGGCCACGAAATTCGGCTCCTTTGCGCCTGTCGTTAGCGCCTCTGGGGGGCGCTAATGAGGCGCAAAGGGCTGACCGCCCGGGCGGAGATAACGCCCCCCGAGAAATTCGGCGGGGCCCGACTGAGGCGCTAGCCGATAACGATGTGCCCCCGCCGGTAGCGCCCCAGGCCGCTGCGCCACCGTGACCCGCTTACCACCCCGCGGCAGAAATCCAGCTGTGCCACGCGAGCCTGTCGCAGGCGGTGTCAACACCAGCCTTGCGGGATGTGAAACCGGGCCGACCTCCGCTCGCGGGGTGCTAATTAAAGGGAGGTGCGGCCGCGATCCGCGCTGCCATTTTACTTATTTTGGCCGACCTCACGGTCAGCCCCCCCTTGGCGGCCCTTGGCATGCTCTGCTTCCTCGCTGGGGCAGTAAGCCGAATTTAGAGGCCGGGGTGGTAGTTCCACGCCGAGCGCTAAATCTCTGGCGATATTTCAGTTACCGCCCCCAAACAGGGCGTTACCGAATATTGGCCCCCAAATGGTAATGAGACTCTTGGACCAATTTTGGGCTGATCTTGGTTGGGACACACGTTATCGGGGCACCGCTGGTTATAGACTGAAAAACTGGCCATACATAATTTCCACTGGTACAAACATGACAGCGCGCAGTAAACTCCTATCTGCAATTACTTTGTACAGAATCATTTCTATGGGCTCAAGGCAGTCATTGCCTTCACAGAAATCAATCGCCTCTTGGAATATTTTCACTCCAGCGATTTGATGCGAGAGGAGGACAGACACAGTTAAGCAGAGTCGCAGCATCTTGGTGTCCACTCCGATCACTGTTGAACGCACTGAATGATCTCAGCACCTTCAGGTGGATCTGGTGTTTGAGCAGCGAGTTCTGATCTTTTTATACAGTTTAATGAAGAAGGTTTTGAATACAGTTTAGCTGCAGGCAGGAACGTTACTTGAAGAAATACCGTAGCTGATTGATTATGGAAATGTTCCATGGCCACGTAGGCCTTCTTTGTTCCAACTTTGTGATGGATTTAGAAATCATTAACTCTCTGAGAGTCGGTTCCCGGGAAGTCTGAACACCTGGGGCAGACATTTTGCAATTATTCCAGCTCACGCACTTAGGGTTGCCAACCCTCCCTGTTTGGGAGTCGACAGGAATGGAAGATTGATCTCCCGGGAGATGCTGCTAGTGACCCAGGAGAAAACGACTTCACACTTGCGCTTTGCACCTGTGCACTTACATTTCTCGGACTGCCCCCAGCTTTGCCTGCAGTAAGTCGAAACGCAGTGGCCAAGCTGCACTCCAACCACGGGACAGACCACTACTTCATCACCGTGTAGGTGAGGCTGGTGTGGGTCTTGCTGCCCAATGACTTGTGAATCGACACACCGTTCCTGCACCTCACCAGGGCGGTGCTGACCTCCCCGTGGCTCGGAGACGAGAGGGGATCCTGGGGCTGGCCTTCCACCTGAAATTTAAACAGACCGACTCAATCTACAGGAAGGAAGAAAGAATCCAAATCAGTGAGTTTTAGCTCCTGACAAACAACATGAACGTTTTGGACCAAATGTCAGAAAGGTCAGCAAGACCCCTCTTAAAGGGACAGCGTATATACTGACAGCCTCTCATTGGGGTATGGTTCCCCTGGCAATGACTCTTGCTGGGGTACAGTTCCCCTGGCACTGACTAACTGTGGTACGTTTCCCCTGGCACTGACTCTCACTGGGGTACAGTTACCCTGGCTCTGACTCTCACTGGGGTATAGTTTCCCTGGCACTTACTCTCATTGGGGTACAGTTCCCCTGGCACTGACTCTCACTGGGGTACAGTCCCCCTGGCACTGACTCTCACTGGGGTACAGTCCCCCTGGCACTGACTCTCACTGGGATACAGTTCCCCTGGCACTGACTCTCACTGGGGTACAGTTTGCCTGGCACTGACTCTCACTGGTTTACAGTTCCCCTGGCACTGACTCTCACTGGGGTACAGTTCCCCTGGCACTCCCTCTCACTGGGGTAGAGTTCCCCTGGCACTGACTCTCACTGGGGTACAGTTCCCCTGGCACTGAGTCTCACTGGGGTACAGGTTCCCCTGGCACTGACTCTCACTGGGGTACAGATCCCCTGGCACTCCCTCTCACTGGGGTACAGTCTGAGTCTCACCATCTCCAATGCTCAGGGATGCCTAAATCCCAATTATCTCCCTGACCTCCTGCTCTGCAGATGTCAAATTACAATCTGTTGTGGATCAACTCTGGCCCTCTTCCTCTCCATTTTATTTTGTGCTCTCTTCTCCTGCAATGGGGCTCGACAGACCTATGAGTGTGTGTAAGGCCTGTGTGCATCTGCTGAATGCAGTGAATATGGTGCGGGTGACCATCAGGCAGATGCATCATGAGTGGCACTGGCAGCATTGGAGGACATGCGCTGAGAAGTGGGTGAGATGACTGAGGTGGATCACATTACATAAGGATTGGGCTCAGTGGCAGTGGAGATGCGACACCTGGAAATAAAATGATAATGAGACATCCCTGGCTAATAGAATGCTGGCCTTTATATCTGAAGGGCTAGAATACAAGGGGGTAGAAGTCATGCTTCAGCTGTACAAAGCTCTGGTTAGACCACACCTGGAGTACTGTGAGCAGTTCTGGGCACCACACCTTAGGAAGGATATATTGGCCTTGGAGGGAGAGCAGCGTAGGTTTACCAGAATGATTCCTGTTCTCCAAGTGTTAAATTACGAGGAGAGATTACACAAACTAGGGTTCCCTGGAATTTAGAAGGTTAAGGGGTGACTTGATCGAAGTTTTCAAGATATTAAGGGGAACAGATAGGGTAAATAGAAACTATTTCCACTGGTTGATGAATCTAGGACTAGGGGGCATAGTCTAAAAATGAGAGCCAGACCTTTCAGGAGTGAAATTAGAAAACACTTCTACACACAAAGGTTGTTAGAAGTTTGGAACGCTATTCCGCAAACAGCAATTGATGCTAGATCAATTGTTAATTTTAAATCTGAGATTGATTGATTTTTGTTACCAAATTTACTAGGGAAATGGGGTAAAAATTAGGTCACAAATCAGCCATGATAATGAATGGCGGAACAGGCTGGAGGGGCTAAATGGCCAACTCCTGTTTCTATGTTCCTATGTTCCTAAGTCGCAGAATGGATAACAAGCTGGCTACAATACAGAAAACAGAAAGTATGGGTTAAGTTTAGTAACTTGTTTGGCAAATGGTGGGATGTGGTGTTCCACAAGGTTCGGTGCAGGGACCACTGTTATTTATCATTTATATAAACAATTTGGATTCAGGAATGGGAAGTACAATTTCAATATTTGCGGGCAACATCAAAGGTGTTGCTATGGGTACCCGCATGGGTCCTAGCTATGCCTGCCTTTTCGTGGGATATGTGGAACACTCTTTGTTCCAGTCCTACTCGGGTCTCCTCCCTCACCTCTTTTTTCCGGTACTTTGATGACTGTATCAGTGCCGTCTCCTGCTCTCGCCCTGAACTAGAAAATTTCTTCCAACTTGCACCCTTTCCTCGCCGTCACATGGTCCATCTCCGAGTCTTCCCTTCCCTTCCTCGACTTCTCCGTCTCCATCTCTGGGGATAGGTTATTGACTAACATTCACTACAGGCCCACTGACTCCCACAGCTACCTGGACTACACTATCTCCCACCCCGCCTCCTGTAAGGACTCTATTCCATTCTCCCAGTTTCACTGTCTCCGCCGCATCTGCTCTCACGACGCCACCTCCCATACCAGTGCTTCCGACATGTCTTCCTTTTTCCTCAACCGAGGATTCCCTCTACTGTGGTTGACACGGCCCTCGACCATGTCCGTTCTATCTCCCGCACCTCTGCCCTCGCCCCTGCCCCTCCCTCCCGGAACCACGATAGAGTTCCCCTTGTTCTCACCTTTCACCCCACCAGCCTCCACATTCAATGGATCATCCTCCGCCATTTCCACCACCTCCAGCGTGACCTCACCACCAAACGCATCTTCCTGCACCTCCCCTTTCAGCATTCCGTAGGGACTGCTCCCTCTGCGACATCCTAGTCCACTTCTCTATCACCCCCAGCACACCTTCCCCTTCGCCTGGCACCTTCCCGTGTAAGCGCAGGAGATGCAACACATGCCCTTATACCTCCCCCCTTCCCACTGTCCAGGGCTGCAAACACCCCTTCCAGGTGAAACAGCGATTTACTTGTACTTCCTGCAATTTAGTATACTGTATTTGATGTGGTCTCCTCTACATTGGGGAGACCAAAAGCAGATTGGGTGACTGCTTTGCAGAACACCTCCGTTCAGTCCGTAAAGGTGACCCCGAGCTCCCGGTGGCCTGTCACTTTAATTCACCGCTCCATTCCCACTCGGACCTCACCATCGTCGACCTCTTGCATTGTTCCACGGAAGCTCAGCGTAAGCTCAAGGACCAGCCCCTCATCTTTCGATTAGGGACTCTACAGCCCTCTGGACTCAACATAGAGTTCAACAATTTCAGATCATAACCTCGGCCCCTCTCACATACACATATTTTCTTCTTTTTTTTATCCACACTTTTTGTTTTTTCTTCCCTCCTTTCAGCTGTCCTTCATTCTTCCAGTGCAATTCACACCCCATCGAGAGCAATCCTTTGTTACTTAACCTGTCCCATTTCCACCTCCCCTTGCCTTGAATATCTCTTAATGTCTCTCAATGTCTCTTAATCTCTCCAGCTTTCTATCCTATCACTGACCTTCCCTTTTGTTCTTTCATCCCCTCCCCCTTTTCCCAGCCTCCAAACTTGCTTTCCATTTCCTGCTTTTTTTCCAGTTCTGACGAAAGGTCATCGACCTGAAACGTTGACTCTGTTTCTCTCTCTGTTAGATCCGTGTATCTTGATGTTGTGTGTCCTTCAATAACTAGACACGAGACTGCAGGGAACAATCAACAGGTGTTTACTGGATGAGGGTTACTCTAAAAACTAAACATACAGATCCCTACTCAGGGTTTATATACAGGTGTGGTCATTGCCGGTACTACAGTATACATGAGCTGTAAAAAGTAGTTCTCCCCTTAAAGGTACATACACTACAATTCCTCCCCTTTTAGATTAACAGTACCATAACATTCATTTAACAATTAACACTTTTAACATGCACATTAACTGAAAGTAGTCCATTTATAAATTCAGTCTTTGGGGCGGCTTCCTGATCCTTTCTGGATAGCGCCTTTCCTGAGTGTCTTGCTCTTGGTGCGGAGGCGATTCTGGCCCCCTGTCGTCAGTTGGTTCATCAGCTTCCGATGCTACTGTTTCTGGGGTAGATGCTACCTGTATGTCAGGTTCATCACCAGGTACGCGAGACATGGGGTTGACTCGTTCCTGTGATTCAGTCTTTGGGGCGGCTTCCTGAACCTTTCTGGATAGTGCCTTTCCTGAGGTTCTTGTTCTTGGTGCGGAGAATTCTGGCTCCCTTTCGTCGGTTAGTTCATCAGTCTCCGCTGCTACTGTTTCTGGGGTAGATGCTACCGGTATGTCGGGTTCATCCCCAGGTACGTGAGACATGGGGTTGACTCGTTCCTGTGATGCTAGGATCTGGTCGACGTGGCGTCTCACAATGTTCTCCCCGACATCCACTGTGTACATTAGTGGCCCCTGCCGTGTGCATATCATTCCGGGTTGCCATTTCTCTGTTCGGTAGTCGCGGGCCAAGACTGGTTGTCCTACATTGAAGCTCCTTGTCGGCTTCTCATTGATGTGCTGGAATTGCTTATCCTCAACATTTCTTCGCACATTTGGTCTGAGCAAATCCAGACGAGATCTCAACCTTCGGTTAAAGAACATCATGGCCGGGGTCTGGTTGGTGACTGCATATGTCGCATTTCTGTAGGCTAACAGGAAATTGTCCAACTTATGCTGCAGTGGAATGTCGTCATCGCACATGGCCCTTACTGCTTTCTTAAAGGTTTGTACGAACCTCTCAGCCAATCCATTTGTGGCTGGATGATACGGGGCGGATGTGTAATGCCTTACCCATTCCTTTTCATGAATCTTCGAAACTCTTCGGACACAAACTGTGGTCCGTTATCAGAGCAAATCTGCTCTGGCAAGCCGTTCCTGGCAAATATGGTCTGTAGGACTGCAATAGTTTTCTCCCTGGTGGTGGACGACAGTTTGATCACCTCAGGCCATTTCGAGTGCGCATCCACGGCTATTAAGAACATTGAGTCCATGAATGGACCAGCAAAATTAATATGCACCCGTTGCCATGGAGAGGAGGGCCACTCCCATGGGTGTAGAGGGGCATGTGGTGGTGCATTTTTGACCTTCTGGCATCCTGAGTAGCTCTTTGTCAGGTCCTCGATTTGCTGATCGATCCCCGGCCACCACACATAAGCCCTAGCAATGCTTTTCATTTTCACCCCTCCCAGATGACCTTCGTGAAGCTCATTTAGCACTCTCTCCCTTAACTTGGATGGAATTACCACTCGGGATCCACACATCAAGGTCCCCTGGCATACTGGCAGCTGTTCTCTTCTGGATGAGAATGCTGGCAACAGTGAGTCGCCATGTGTTGGCCATCCCTTCACCGTTAAGTCATATACCCGCGACAGTGTCGGATCATTGCGGGTCTCCTTCTCTATATCAGCGTTAGTTACTGGCAAGCGTTCAATTATAGTCGAATAAAACATTTCGACAGGGTCCACTGCTGGTGCTTCCTCCGCAGTAGGCAGTGGCAGGCATGATAGCCCATCAGCGTTTCCATGCTGTTTCATGCCCTTATACTCGATTTCATATTGGTTCGCCCCTAGAAAAAGGGACCATCTTTGTAGCCGTTGCGCAGTCATCACCGGAACGCCCTTCTTTGGATTAAAGATGGAGACAAGCGGTTGGTGGTCAGTCAGCAAGGTGAACTTCTGCCCGTGCAGATAGTGGTTGAACTTTTTCACTCCCCACACTAGACTGAGGGCCTCCCTGTCAATCTGGGCGTAGTTACGCTCGGCTGAGGTTAGTGACCGAGACGCAAAGGCTACCGGCCTCTCCGAGCCGTCTGGGAACTTGTGCGACAGCACCGCTCCAATGCCATAGGGTGATGCATCACACGCCAACCGAATTGGTAGTGCTGGGTTGAAATGAGCCAACACCTCTTTTGATGTGATTAATTCTTTGCACTTCTGGAAAGCTCATTTACATTCGTCATTCCACTTCCATGGTACCCCCATTTGCAGTAGGGTGTTCAGTGGGTGTAGTACTGTAGACAAATTTGGCAAGAACTTATGGTAGTAGTTCACCAGCCCGAGGAACGACCTCAGTTGTGACACATTTTCCGGTGCTGGAGCTTTGACTACTGCCTGAATCTTTTCAGGGGACTTATGCAACCCCTCTTCATCAATAACGTGGCCACAATACGAGATCTGCTTCTGGAAAAACTCGCATTTGTGCCGATTTGCTCGGAGCCCATATTCCTTCAATCTAGTGAGCACCTGCCCCAGGTTGGCAAGGTGATCACTGTCATTTTTGCCCGTGACCAGGATGTCATCCAAATAACACTAGGTCCCTGGAATCCCTTGCAGGACTTGATCCATTGCCCTTTGCCAAATAGCCGGAGCTGATGCTACCCCGAACACCAGCCGGTTGTATTGGTAGAGACCTTTATGAGTGTTGATCGTGAGGTACTGTTTCGAGGCTTCTTCTACCTCCATTTGCAGGTACGCCTGGGCCAGATCAATCTTAGTGAAGCGTTTCCCTCCAGATAGCGAGGCGAAAATATCTTCAATCCGCGGAAGCGGATATTGTACCGTGTGAGGGATTGGGTTCACTGTCACCTTAAAGTCCCCACAGATGCGAACCTTCTTTGGTTCCCCAGGCGTATTACTCAACGACCTCTTCATTACAGGAACGATGGGTGTAGCCCACTCACTCCAGTCCACTTTGGACAGTACTCCTGAACGTTCCAAACCTTCCAGCTCTGCTTCGACAGCTGGGCGGATCGCATAGGCACCGGTCTGGCCTTAAAAAACTTTGGGCTTGCATTTTCCTCGATTTTGATCGTTGCTGTTAGGCCTTTTAGTGTTCCGAGTCCCTCCTGGAACACTTCTTGTGCGTCAGTTAGCATTTTTGACGGTCGTGCAGGTGTGACGTCGTCATCCTTTTTGGCATCTACAGTCAGTGCTTGTATGGAATGCCAATCTAGCTGTATCTTCCGGATCCCTTCACGTCCTAGTAGTGGTGGTCCTCCATCTGGCAATACATATAGGTCCTTTTTTGGTGTTTCCTTGCCGTTATATATAACGTTCACCCTTATTTTTCCTTTTGGGTAGACTTTTTGCCCCGTGTACGTCTTCAAGACAATCTCTGTATCTCTCAAGGGTATATGTGAGAATAGCCGCTTGTAGTCCCTTCGGATTATGACTGTTAGGGCTGATCCTGTGTCCAATTCCATTTTCCCTTGGACTCCGGCTATCATGTGCGTGACCCAGATGGTTTGGTGATCCTCCGTTTTGATCACATTATATAGTTTCAGACAACCCAGCTCCTTGCTTCCGGAGTCTGTATCACTTTTCTGTTCGTCTGAACTACTCTCCGTCACCTTATGTACCTTCTTGTACTTCTCCTGTGGAGATTTCTTGCTGCTGGTTTTCTTTCCCGACCCGCAGACACTTGCTATGTGTCCTACTTTTCCACACTGTCTGCACACTTTGTTCTTGAACCAGCAATCATTATGGTCGTGTGTTGTTCTGCCGCAGCGATAGCACTTCACTGTTCCATATGACATTTCATTTGTGCCATATTCTTGCGGTCTCCATTGTATCTCTGCAGCGCCCCGTGCGGCTGCTTCGTGTGATACTGCCATGCTGAAAGCCTTGTCCAGCGTAAGATCCTTTTCTGATAGAAGCCGTTTCTGGGTTCCTTCACTTTGAAGCCCACACACAAACTTGTCCCTTAAAGTATCTGCTAGTCCCGTTCCAAACTGGCAGTGTTTCGATAGCTTGCGCAGTTCCGTTAAATACTCAGCATTACTTTCATCTTTATGCTGGTTCCTTTTGTGAAACTTAAATCTTCCTGCTATCAGCAGCGGTGTGGGGTTTAAGTGGTCCTGTAGGATTAACACAATGTTTCCAAAATCCTTTTCCACTGGCTTCTCTGGGGTTACTAGGTTTCGCAGTAAGCCATACATTTTTGCACCCATTGAATTCAACAATACCAGTGCTTTCCTCTCATCTGGCACTTCATTCGCCTTGCAGTACACTTCTATGTATTCGACATATGTCGTCCAATCTTCGACTTCATTGTCGAACGCTGTGATACTGCCACTCTTCGGCATCCCTGGGTGTGGTTAGACTGGCTCAAAATGGCGTTTTCCCACGCTCTCCCTTCTTCTCCGCTGCGGCTCAAAATGGCGTTTTCCCGCGTGCTTCTAGACTCGGCCTTCTTCTTTCACTTTTCTCCAGGAGCGAATCCCTGGGAGGTGATGCAGAGTTGCAGGTAGGTTTGAATCTCCTCGTCGCCAATGTTAGATCCGTGTATCTTGATGTTGTGTGTCCTCCAATAACTAGACACGAGACTGCAGGGAACAATCAACAGGTATTTACTGGATGAGGGTTACTCTAAAAACTAAACGTACATATCCCTACTCAGGGTTTATATACAGGTGTGGTCACTGCCGGTACTACAGTATACAGGAGCTGTAAAAAGTAGTTCTCCCCTTAAAGGTACATACACTACACTCTCCACTGATGCTGCCTGGCCTGCTGAGTTTTTCCAGCATTTCCTGTTGTTATCCAGGGAACTAAAGACCAGTTAGCTTAATGTTGGTGGTAGGAAAGTTAATGGAATCTTTACTGATGTTTTGGGGGTCTCCCTGAGGTGGGTAATGGGGTTCCGGCCTGATGGTAATAACCGTCTGGTAGATCCTGTGGTAATTATTGGAGGCCAGCGATAGACAATGCTTGTGGACACTGGTTGGGCTGAGTGCCAATCTCTGGTCACAGGGAAGCTTATTTCTTTAACTGCCTGTGAAGGGTCGATGCAAAAGGCCCACGAGATAAAGGAGGGATGGTTTAAATTTGGGCTGGTGGAAGTTACTATAGAGAGGCCGGTTGTGATGCACTTAATCAACGGGGAAGGTATTGTGGGGTCAGAATTCCTCAATAAATATGGTGTAATTGTGGATTTTGTAAATGATCTGTTGTGGTTCGGGAAATTTTTTTTTTACGGCAGTGTGGTATCGGACCTGCATGCTGCTTCTGTGGTTAAGAATCCCAAGACATACGAGGCAGTTACATACACTGACCCGGACACACAACACTGTTAACTCAGTATCGGGCAGCACCTCCCAAACCCACGAACTCCACCAACTAGAAGGAAACGAGCAGCAGGTGCATGAGAACACCTGCACCTCCAAGTTCGCCTCCAAGACATATATCACTGTTCCTTCATCGTCACTGGGTCAAGATCCTGGAACTTCCTACCGAACAGCAATGTGGGTGGATCTGCAGCACACGGACTGCAGCGATTCAAGAAGAATGTTCACTACTGTTCCCTGGAATCTGCACGGCTCCACAGCGCTCCAGGGATCCCGCGCAGCTGGCTTGCCAGCTTTTCAATAGGAAAACCGAGCATGTGCAGTATTTTGAATGGGCCGCACAGTTCCTTAAAGGGACCACGCGGACCGAAAAAAATTACAGGGAACATTGATGCTCATCCTCATCTTCTCAAGGGCACCTAGGGATGGGCAATAAATGCTGGCCTTGCCAGTGAGACCCACATCACAAGGATAAATAAAAAATATAGTGAGCTCAATGTGCAATGTCGCGGCTAAATATATTCCTGGTTAAAGTTTCTCCAGCTCCATTTTTGTTACGTGACTGAAGAGCACTTTAATAATTTACAACTGTAACAATCAGTTCCACGCATTGCTCTGAAATGCAGACCCTGTAAATATCGGGATGGACAATTGGAATTTGGCTTCAGATCTGCCTTTGGAGGTCGGCTTTACTTCAGTGAACTTTGGGTGGTCCAGATCTCACCGACATTTACAATGACCCTGTTTTTGAGAGAGGTACCGAGCTGATTTTACTACTTTGTAATAAGAGACACACAAGTCATCTCTTGGCCCCTCTCCTCAGTAACATTTCCATGGTGCTTTACATCTTTCTATGTTGAACGAATGAGAGATGAAGAAAAACATTGTTACAATTTGTAAAGTGACCTCATCTGGACCTGCTCCTTTGGACAAACCAAATAGCTGAATTTTACTAATTGGAGATTTTATAACATGAGACACAAAATGTTCCTGCAATTCTCTCTGACTCTTTATTCTTGTCAGTCCTGGAAATTTACCCACATAAGCACAGACTCGATAACAACAGGGGCCCCACATGAATTAGATTTGGTCACCCTGCAGGATATATTTAGCCCTCACCGAGGGGTCAAGGAATGGCCCTCTAACGGGACACCGTCACCTCCACCCACTGACTGGGCGGAGCAAACAGAGGTGATGGGGACAGAGTAGCCTCTGCTGTCCCACCGAGTACTGGGGGAATCTGTACCAATAGTGTTTGTCCCACCACAGCTGGCGGAGGATTTCTTTCACATTCCCATCCGACAGGGGGACACTATTCAGCTGAGATTACGTCTCAAAAAGTGTGTAAGGTGGTTTGGTGGCCCGGTATAAAAGATGAAATTACGAAACACTCAATGATGTTTAGTTTGTTCACAACAGAACCTTTCCCTGCTCACTAATCACGCTTTTCTCTGGTCTGCTCCACCCCCAGAGGGGCCGTGGACACACCTTCAAATTGGTTTTATTGGACCACTGCAAAGGTCCAGCGCAAGCCATCAATACTGCCTGGTGATTGTCAACAAATTCACCAAGTGGATTGAGACCTTCCCATGTAAAACTAACACAGCAATTACTGCAGCGCTGAGTGAGGTGATCAGCAGGTGGGGATTGCCCATACAGGTAGATAGTGACCAAGGCACACACTTCATGGGACAAGATTTCATGGAATTGCAAAAATCGATTTCCACCCCAATATTTCTGAGCATCAACCACTGGGGAACATTGTTGAAGATTTGACTTGCCTGAGCACATTCATATATCATAACACATTGATATGCTTCCTAGTACATAATCCTAGAATAGATTCATATACTTCTGAGATCAGATTCATATACATCCCATAACACATTCGTAAAATTCCCAGAACACATTCATGTACTTCGCAGAATACATTCTTATAGTTACCAGAACACTTTCATGTTCTTCCCAGAATGGATTCATACACGTCGCAGAGTACATTCCTATACTAACCAGAGGCTTGAGCACAAAAAACTACTAGGCTGACACTCTAGTGTAGTACTGAGGGAGTGCTGCACTGTTGGAGGTGCTGTCTTTTGGGTGAGGCGTTAAACCGAGGCCCCCTCTGCCCACTCAGTTGGATGTAAAAGATCACATGGCACTATTTCGAAGAAGAACAGGGGCGTCCTGGCCAATATTTATCCCTCAATCAACATCGCTAAAAACAGAATTATGGTCATTACCACGTTGCTGTTTGTGGGAGCTTGCTGTGTGCAAATTGGCTGCCACCTTTCCTACATTATGAAAGTGATTAATCTTCAAAAGAAATTAATTGGCAGTAAAGCACTTTTGGATGTTCGGAGGTAATTAAAGGCGCTATATAAATGCATGTCTTTCTTTCTATCAAACACATGCATATACTTCCCAGATTGCAGTCCGATACTTCCCAAAACACATTTGCGTTCCCATAACACATTCACTTATTTCCCAAAACAGATTTATATAGAACATCACAGAAAATAATCATATACTTCCCAGGTCACATTCATATACTCGGTTAATCCCGGGGATGAGGGGGTGGTCATATGAGGAGAGGTTGAGTAGACTGGGACTCTACTCATTGGAGTTCAGAAGGATGAGAGGCGATCTTATTGAAACATATAAGATTGTGAAGGGGCTTGATCGGGTGGATGCGGTGAGGATGTTCCCAATGATGGGTGAAACTAGAACTAGGGGGCATAATCTTAAAATAAGGGGCTGCTCATTCAAAACTGAGATGAGGAGAAACTTCTTCACTCAGAGGGTGGTAGGTTTGTGGAATTTGCTGCCCCAGAAAGCTGTGGAAGCTACATCATTAAATAAATTTAAAACAGAAATAGATAGTTTCCTAGAAGTAAAGGGAATTAAGGGTTACGGGGAGCGGGCAGGAAATTGGACATGAGTCTAGGTTCGGAATGGTCATGGCCCTGTGGGTAGTGGAGTGGGCCCAGGGGCCGTGTAGCCTTGTTCTGCTCCTACTGTGTTCTAATTCTGTGTTAGATTTCAGGAGATGGTTTTATTCCTGTTCCTGGCTGGGGTGGAGATCGCCTTTACAGAAGGTAAGTACTGTAGAAAATATAGGGACAGAGTGATCTCCTGGAAGAATTTCGATCGCCTAGATGGGTCGGAGAGGAATTTCCCAGATTTTTTTCTCCCAAATTGGCCATTGGGTCTTTATCTGGTTTTTCGCCTCTCCCGGGAGATCACATGGGTTCGGGTGGATGCAGAGTGATAGAAGATTTGAGGTTAGGATCAGATCAGCCATGATCTTATTGAATGGTGGAGCAGGCTCGAGGGGCCGATTGGCCTACTCCTGCTCCTATTTCTTATGTTCTTATGTTCTTATGTACCCAGAACACATTCATGTACCCAGAACACATTCATATACCCAGAACACATTCATATACCCAGAACACATTCATATACCCAGAACACATTCATATACTGAGAAGTCATTCATATACCCAGAACACATTCAAGTACCCAGAACACATTCATATACCCAGAACACATTCATATACCCAGAACACATTCATATACCCAGAACACATTCATATACTGAGAAGTCATTCATATACCCAGAACACATTCAAGTACCCAGAACACATTCATATATCCAGAATACATTCACATACCCAGAACACATTCATATACCCAGAACACATTCATATTCCCAGAACACATTCATATACCCAGAACACATTCATACACCCAGAACACATTCATATACCCAAAACACATTCATATACCCAAAACACATTCATATGCCCAGAACACATTCATATTCCCAGAACTCATTCATACACCCAGAACACATTCATACACACAGAACACATTCATATACCCGGAACACATTCATATACCCAGAACACATTCATACACCCAGAACACATTCATAAACCCAGAACACATTCATATACCCAAAACACATTCATATAACCAAAACACATTCATACACCCAGAACACATTCATATACCCAGAACTCATTCATATACCCAGAACTCATTCATACACCCAGAACACATTCATGCACCCAGAACACATTCATATACCCAGAACACATTCACATACCCAGAACACATACATTTACCCAGAACTCATGCATATACCCAGAACACATTCACATACCCAGAACACATTCATATACACAGAACACATTCATATACCCAGAACACATTCATATACCCAGAGCACATTCATACACCCAGAACAAATTCATATACCCAGAGCACATTCATACACCCAAAACAAATTCATATACCCAGAACACATTCATATACCCAGAACACATTCATATACCCAGAACACATTCATATATCCAGAACACATTCATATACCCAGAACACATTCATATACCCAGAACACATTCATATACCCAGAACACATTCACATACCCAGAACACATTCACATATCCAGAACACATTCACATACCCAGAACACATTCATATACCCAGAACACATTCATGTACCCAGAACACATTCAAGTACCCAGAACACATTCATATACCCAGAACACATTCATATATCCAGAACACATTCATGTACCCAGAACACATTCATATACCCAGAACACATTCATATACCCAGAACACATTCATGTACCCAGAACACATTCATATATCCAGAACACATTCATATATCCAGAACACATTCAAATACCCAGAACACATTCATATATCCAGAACACATTCACATACCCAGAACACATTCATGTACCCAGAACACATTCATATCCCCAGAACACATTCATGTACCCAGAACACATTTATATACCCAGAACACATTCATATACCCAGAACACATTCATGTACCCAGAACACATTTATATACCCAGAACACATTCATATACCCACAACACATTCATTTACCCAGAACACATTCATATACCCACAACACATTCATATACCCACAACACATTCATATACCGAGAACACATTCATATAGCAGAACACATTTATTTACTTCCCAATATACATTCCTAGAACACATTCATATACTTCCCTCTACACATTTATGTATTTCCCAGAGCACTTTCATGTACCCAGAACCCATTCATCATACTTAGTATGTGGAACTCGCGAACACAAAGAGCGGTTATGGAGAATAACATAGAAGCATTTCGGGGGAAGCTACATTAACACATGAGGGAGAAAGGAGTAGAAGGTTACGCTGAAAGAGTTGGATGAAGAGGAGTGGGAGGAGGCTCGTGTGGAGAATAAAGACCGGCATAGACCTGTTGGGCCGATTGGCCTGTTTCTGTGCTGTACATGTTGTGTAATTCTATGTAATGTAATATAAAACTTTATAAATCACCAGTTTCAGCCTCAGCTGGAGTATTGTCTGAAATTCTGGGCACCACACTTTAGGAAGGATGTCACAGCCTTGGAAAGGCTGCAGAGGAGATTTACTAGAATGGTACCTGGGATGAGGGACTTCAGTTATGTGGAGAGACGAGAGAAGCTGGAATTGTTCGGGCTCAAAGGGCCGATTGGCCTTCATCCGTGCTGCAACCATTCTATGTTCATCTTAGAGCAGAGAAAGCTAAGGGGAGATTTAATGGAGGCGTTCAAAATCATGAAGCGTTTGATAGAGTAAATAAGGAGCAACTGTTTCCACTGGCAGAAGGGTCGATAACCAGAGGACTCAAATTTAAGAAAATTGATAAAAGGGTCAGAGGTGAGATTAGGAGAATTTTTTTTACGCAGCGAGTTATTATGATCTGGAATGCACAGCCTGCAAGGATGGTGGAAGCAGATTCAATTGTAATTTTCAAAAAGAATTGGTTAAATACTTGAAGGGGAGAAAATTGCAGGGCTTTGGGGAAAGAGCAGGGCAGTGGGACTAATTAGATCGTTCTGTCAAAGAGCCGGCACAGGCTCGATGGGCTGAATGGCCTCCTTCTGTGCTGTACGATTCTATGATTCGATTAGGGAATTCCTATAATAAGTAATCCTTCTTCAGTATTTGGCATTTACACAGCTGGTACCTTACCAAAGTTGTCTTTCGATGAGCGCTGTATCACACCCAGTGTTAAACCTACATTTTAGCTATCTATGTCCTTCAGGATTATTTCCATGGTCTGGTGGCTGATAGAGTTAGGGTGCTTTTAAAATTCTATTAAAGTGTTCAGAACTCAAATGTCAGAGCATTGGAATTGCCATGGAACTCCAGAGAACCATTCAGGTTTACAGCACAGAAGGAAGCCATTTGGACCTTGTCTCTGTGCCAGCACTGGGCGGAATATGTTTCAATCATAGAATCATAGAAAGATTGGGAGTCCCACCAGCAATGGAACAGAATTGCCCGTGGAGAACCAAAAAACTAGCTTCAGAACTGGAAGAAGAAAGAGAGTGGCCTCAGTTAAAGGCAGCCTGCACTCAAAGATAAGAGTCCTCATTCCTGAACTGGACATGGCAGAAACAAGTTGGAGGAAGAGAAGAGCAGCTCATTTCAAGGGTAGAATTTGATTTTGGCCCTTTTTCGGGCGAATGACATGGTGGGTGAAGATGGCGCTGGTAGGGCAGAGGTAGAAGACCACTTGTGTCTTTCTTACTCCTCCTCAAAGCAGCAACTTATTTTGGTCATCTAGAGAAAAAGAATATGAAGAGATGGTACATTAGGCGGTTACCATGACGGTCCTCTGTAGTTTTTGTAGGTGTCTGATCATGTTGTACCTTTGCGCTCCCAAACCTTTACACAGGCAGGCTGCAGATGATCCAGAAAAACCTGCAGCAGCCACTAGCCCTGGAATGCCTGTGTCCCCAACAGGCTCGGCTGCACGACTGCTCAGGATCACCAAGTCTTCTTCCTCATGAGGGGTCAGCTGTCTGTTACTAGAGGGACCACAACTCATGACCTGAGATTCTGGGCGGTTCTGGCTCACTTCCTCCTGTGAGAGAGAAGTGAAGAAGACATGAGTTCTGTAGTGAAGGCTGGACTGGCAATCTGATTGAGACTTGTGCCCCGCTGTATTTATATTCGGCTGCTTTTCCCGACCCAACACCTTTGTGGGAACACCAACAACGCAAGGACTGCAGCAATTCAAGAAGAGGGTCCACCACCACCTTCTGAGGGCTATTGGGGATGGGCAATAAATACGACTTTGCGCAATACTTAACATTGGAAAAGCGGGTCCCGGGCTGGGCTGGACCGGCAGAGAGCTGCGCGGCCATTAGAGGGAGCATTGGTCAGGAGCCCACTGTTTGCTGCCATTTTCGTGCCAGCTCATTTTACTTTAGTCACTAAAAGATGGAAAGACATTTTGTCAATGCTAGTTTGATGATCACGTTAGATTTTGTGTCTTGTGGAAACATTTGAATCATGTTTTACAGAGAATGAAAAACCTGCTTTAAGAAATTATGTTAAAATCTACCTTCTGTTCAAAATAAGATCTTTCACCTTATTGCTAAATACTGCTTGTCCATTAAATGATAGGTTTGATACAGTCCCATCATCAAATTATCTCAGCAATAATTCCCATAATTAGTGATGTGTATCTGGAAATGGAAGTTTCATTGCCTTCGAAATAATGTCCCTTTGCTTGCAAGGCTTCCTGGCATAATACACCAATCCGAATCTCTGCACCTTACACCAAACCATATTCCCATTTGATTTCCAGATTTTCATTTGTTTGCCTAATATAAAATTTGGGAACTAATCAATTAACCCCTTTTTGATCTGATTAATTAAAGACCTCCAATCATACTACACGGAATTTCCTTTGAGATCAATTGTTCCTTATAGTTTTTGTTGTTCCCACAACTAGTAGCTCGATTAGGAAATGCAGTCACAAATGACATCCTGTGTGACTGTGACAAAGGTAAACTATCCCTCCTCGACCTTCTTGACCTGTCTGCAGCCTTTGACATGGTTGACCACTCCATCCTTCTCCAACACCCCTCTACCGTTGTCCAACTGGGTAGGACTGCACTCGCCTGGTTCCATTCTTATCTATTTAATATTCGTAGCCAGAGAATCACCTGCAATAGCTTTGCTTCCCACTCCCGCATTGTTCCCTCTGGTGTGCCCCAATGATCTATCCTTGGCCCCCTCCTATATCTCATCTACATACTGCCCCTCGGTGACATCATCTGAAATCGCAGCATCTGTTTCCACATGTACGCTGATGACACCCAGCTCTACCTCACCACCACTTCTCCCAACCCCTCCACGGTCTGTAAGTTGTCAGACTGCTTGTCTGACATCCAGTACTGGATGAGCAGAGATTTTCTCTAACTAAATATTGGGAAACCAAAGCCATTGCCTTCGGTCTCCACCACAAACTCCGCTCCCTAGCCATCAACTCCATCCCAATCTCTAGCCTCTGTCTAATGCTGAACCATGCTGTTCGCAAACTTGGTGTCATATTTGACCCTGAAATGAGCTTCTGACTACATATCCGCACCATCACTAAAACCGCCTATTTCCACCTCCCTAACATTTCCCGACTCGCTCCTGCCTCAGCTCATCTGCTGCTGAAACCCTCATCCATGCTTTTGTTAATTCTAGACTTGACTATTCCAATACACTGCTGGCTGGCCTCCCATGGTCCACCCTACATAAACCTGAGGTTATCCAAAACATAAGAACATAAGAAATAGATGCAGGAGTAACATAGAAACATATAAGATAGGAGCAGGAGTAGGCCATTCGGCCCTTCGAGCCTGCTCCGCTATTCAACGAGATCATGGCTGATCATCCAAACCCTAGCACCCGGTCCCTACACTGACAGCCATCCCACCCAAGCCCTATCCCCATAACCCCGTAACCCCACGTATTTAATCCGCCCTAACACTAAGGGCCAATTTTTATCATGGCCAATCAACCTAACCCGCACATCTTTGGACTGTGGGAGGAAACCGGAGCACCCGGAGGAAACCCATGCAAACACGGGGAGAATGTGCAAACTCCACACAGACAGTCACCCGAGGCCGGATTTGAACCCGGGTCCCTGGCGCTGTGAGGCAACAGTGCTAACCACTATGCCACCGTAAGCCACTTGGCCCTTCGCGCCTACTCCGTCATTCAATAAGATCATGGCTGATCTTCTACCTCATCTCCACTTTCCTGCACTATCCCCATATCCCTTGATTTCCTTAATATTCAAAAATCTATTGATCTCTGTCTTGAATATACTCCAAGACTGAGCCTCCACAGCCCTCAGGGGTAGAGAATTCCAAAGATTCACCACCCTCTGAGTGAAGAAATTTCTCCTCTTCTCAGTCCTAAGTGGCCGACCCCTTATTCTGAGACTGTGACCCCTGGTTCTAGACTCCCCAGCCAGGGGAAACATCCTCCCTGCATCTACCCTGTCAAGCCCTGTAAGAATTTTAGATGTTTCAATGAGATCACCTCTCATTCTTCTAAACTCTAGAGAGTATAGGCCTAGTCTACTCAATCTGTCCTCATAGGACAATCCCCTCATCCCAGGAATCAGTCTGGTGAACCTTTGTTGCACTCCCTCTATGGCAAGTATATCCTTCCTTAGGTAAGGAGACCAAAACTGTACACAATACTCCAGGTGTGGTCTCACCAGGGCCCCATATAATTGCAGTAAGACATCTTTACTCTTATACTCAAATCCTCTTGTAATAAAGGCCAACATACCATTTGCTTTCCTAATTGCTTGCTGTACTTGCATGTTAACTTTCAATGATTCATGTACAAGGACACCCAGGTCCCACTGAACACCAACATTTCCCAACCTCTCAACATTTAAAAAGTACTCTGCTCTTCTATCTTTCCTACCAAAGTGGATAACTTCACATTTCTTCACATTATATTCCATTTGTCATGTGCTTGCCCACTCACTTACCCTGCCTATAACCTCCTTTAAAACGCTCCTCTAAACCTTCCTGTTTGACCAAGATTTTGATCAGTTGCCCTAATTTCTCCTTATGTGGCTCAGCATCAAATTTTGTTTTATAACACTCCTGTGAAGCACCTTGGGAAGCTTTACTATGTTAAAGGCACTACATAAATACAAGTTGTTGTTGTTGTTGCCACCTGATTGCCTACCCACTTAACCTGTCTATACTTTCCCACCTAGCTTTGTATCTTCAGCAAACCTGGATACCTTGCACTCGATCCCTTCAATTGTTTCTTATAGTCTTTGTTGTTCTGATATAACATCCCCCGTCTGCCTATTTATTCCTTTAAACGGTCCCTTTCATTGCTTGTACAAGGTTTATTGTGTTCCCACAATCTCTTTATTTCAATCCACCTGATTTTCTTCCCGAATTGCACTTAGTAAAATCATGTACCATTTCTCTTAGCACTGGATGATGAAATTCTACAATCATACGGTTACATCAATCGGAAAACAAAGGTACCAAAGAAAAATTTAATAGAGTAGGAAAATTTGTGTGACATCAATACTTTCAAACACAGTTCCTCCAATTGCCATCAAACTCAGGGGTATTTTAAGATCTCAGTCTCACTGACTACTTTCTCCAACACAGTTTTAACTGTTTGATTTGTTCTTTCCACCACGTGCAGGTGTTATGGGATGTGGAAATTCTGTTCTATCCCGAACATTTGCACATTTCTTTCATGGCCCAACCCACAAAGCATTGTCCATTATCACCAGCGATCGCCTCCAACTCCCGACTTCAAAAGAACTTGTTCCACAAGGACTTTCGCAGTAGTGAGCGTGGTGGTATCGCTTCGAGCTGAAACTTAAAAACCTAATACAGCTTGTCTTTACATTCAGCAATTCAATGTGGCAAATCGAAGTAAGGGGTTAATTACTTGTTCACTGTGAAAAACCCTTAGGGGTGGGGAGGAGTCAGCCAGCACAATGGCAGTTTCAGACCTGCTGTTTAGTCAATAAAAAAAGTACATTAAAAGTTCAAATTGTAACTTTCTAATTCTCCAAAGCTGCTTTTAACCTCTTAAAAAATTTTTTTTTGTGCGTTTCAACAGTGGAATAAAATAAATTTCAGTCAAATTAAATCCACACCAGTGTCTTGAATTTAAAATGTCCACTTTTCATTAAAGCACAAGAGTTTTCCTTAAATCTCCTGTCACTGGAGACACCATCTGAAAGTGTGTGATACGCTTATCAATTACTTCATAAAAGGTGATGAGTCGAAGAAGAGATGATGAGTCGAAAGAAGAGATGAATAAGGCTTTTATTAGCTAAGAAGAGACCATGCTTCTTCGTGAGTGACTGAACAAGTCTGAACGAAACCCACACAGTGGTGGGTGGAGTCAGCTGAGGCATGCCTCCATACACAGCGCCACCCAGAGGTGGCAATATACAATACAGTGGTTTACCACATTCACCCCTTGTTTAATGTGAAGTCCGGCGGGGTGAAGGGTACTACAAGTTAAGTCTATCAGGAGGCCTTGTCTGACGTCCTGATCGTCGTGGTGGCGGCGGTGGTGTTGCAGCATCCGACGTCGGGTCTGGTGTCTGGGTGGTTGGCGAAGATTCCTGGGGCTTTGGCATGCCGTCTGCAGGGGTTGGGTTGGGAGGGGTGGTGGGGGATAACAGTGGTAAGGGGGATAACGGTGGTAAGGGGGATAACGGTGGTAATTCAGGGGTACCCGAGGGTGCGAGATCTCGTATGGAGACCGTGTCCTCCCGCCCGTCTGGGTATGTCACCCAGGCATACTGGGGGTTGGCGTGTAGGAGGTGCACCCGCTCGACCAGGGGGTCCGTTTTATGCGTCCTCACGTGCCTCCGCAGTAGGACGGGCCCAGGAGAAGTCAACCATGCCGGTAGCGAGGTTCCCGATGTAGACTTCCGGGGGAAAACGAACATTTTCTCATGAGGGGTCGCATTAGTGGCAGTACAAAGCAGTGACCGAATGGAGTGAAGCGCTGCAGGGAGGACCTCCTGCCAGCGGGAGGTCGGAAGGCCCTTAGATTTTAGTGCTAAGAGGACTGCCTTCCAAACCGTCGCGTTCTCCCTTTCCACCTGGCCGTTCCCCCGGGGGTTGTAACTGGTGGTCCTGCTCGTGGCGATACCTCTTGTTAGCAGGTACTGCCGAAGTTCGTCGCTCATGAACGATGAGCCCCTGTCGCTATGTATATAGCTGGGGAACCCGAACAGAGCGAAGATGTCATTCAGACACTTGATGACCGTGGTACTGGTCATGTCTGGGCAAGGGATGGCAAAGGGGAAACGGGAGTACTCATCAACTATGTTGAGGAAGTACACATTGCGGTCAGCGGAGGGGAGGGGCCCTTTAAAATCGACGCTCAGGCGTTCGAAGGGGCGGGTGGCCTTGATCAGGCTTGCTCTGTCCGGCCTATAGAAGTGCGGTTTGCACTCGGCGCAGATTTGGCAGCTCTTGGTCATGGTCCTGACCTCCTCGATGGAGTAGGGCAGGTTACGGGATTTGATAAAATGGAAAAACCTGGTGACCCCCGGGTGGCAGAGGTCATTGTGGAGGGACTGCAGCCTATCACTCTGCGCGTTGGCACATGTACCACGTGATAGGGCATCTGGGGGCTCATTGAGTTTCCCTGGCCGATACAAGATATCATAATTGTAGGTGGAGAGTTCGATTCTCCACCTCAAGATCTTGTCGTTCTTGATTTTACCCCTCTGCTTATTATTAAACATAAAAGCTACTGAACGCTGGTCAGTGAGCAGGGTAAATCGTTTCCCGGCCAGGTAATGCCTCCAGTGACGCACCGCTTCTACAATAGCCTGGGCCTCCTTTTCGACGGAGGAGTGTCTCGTCTCGGGGCCCTGGAGGGTCCTTGAGAAAAAGGCCACGGGTCTGCCCGCCTGGTTAAGGGTCGCGGCTAGGGCGAAGTCGGAGGCATCGCTCTCCACTTGGAAGGGGATGGACTCATCCACCGCGTGCATTGCGGCCTTCGCGATATCGTTCTTGATAAGAGTGAAGGCTGCACACGCCTCTGGTGTCAGGGGGAAGGAGGTGGCTTTGATGAGGGGCCTGGCTTTGTCTGCATAGAGGGGCACCCACTGGGCGTAGTAGGAGAAAAACCCCAGGCATCTCTTCAGTGCTTTTTGGCAGTGGGGAAGGGGTAGCTCCATTAGGGGGCGCATTCTGTCGGGGTCGGTCCCGATGACTCCGTTCTCCACCACGCAGCCGAGGATGGCCAGGCGCTTGGTGTGAAACATACATTTTTCCTTATTGTACGTTAGGTTCAGCCGTTGGGCCGTACGGAGGAAATTTGCTAGATTAACGTTGTGGTCCTGCTGGTCGTAGCCGCAGATGGTGACGTTATCCAAATAGGGGAAGGTTGCCCGCAGCGCGTTCTGGTCAACCATTCGGTCCATCTCCCTTTGGAAGACCGAAATCCCGTTGGTGACGCCGAAGGGGACCCTAAGGAAGTGGTAGAGGCGGCCGTTTGCCTCGAAGGCAGTATACTGGCGGTCCTCATGGCGGATGGGCAGCTGGTGGTACGCTGACTTAAGGTCGATGGTGGAGAATACTTTGTATTGCGCAATCTGATTGACCATATCAGATATGCGAGGGAGGGGGTACGCGTCCAGCTGGGTGTACCGGTTTATGGTTTGGCTGTAGTCGATTACCATGCGGCGTTTTGCAGTGGTTTTAACGACTACAACCTGGGCTCGCCAGGGGCTAGTGCTACCTTCGATAATGCCCTCCTTCAAGAGCCGCTCCACCTCAGAGCTGATAAAAGCTCTGTCCCCGGCACTGTACCGCCTGCTTTTGGTAGCGATGGGTTTACAGTCGCGGGTGAGGTTAGCGAACAGGGGAGGGGGGGGGACTTTTAATGTGGAAAGGCTGCAGGTGGTTTGCAGCGGGCGATTTAAAAGTTGTTGGTTGCAGACTGTGAGTGGGGGGAGGGGTCCACCGTATGCTAGTGTGACACTCTTAAGGTGGCACTGAAAATCCAACCCTAGCAGGACGGCAGCGCAAAGACGGGGCAGGACTAGCAGTTTAAATTTTTGATATTCAGTGCCCCCTACTGACAGGGTCACCACACAGTAGCCGCTGATGTCCATTGACTGGGACTTGGACGCCATAGAAATGCGATGGTGCGTTGGCAGAATCGTGAGGGAGTGGCTACGTACCGTGTCGGGGTGGACGAAACTCTCTGTGCTCCCGCTGTCGATCAGGCAACTGGTGGCGCGGCCGTTTACCGCGATATCCATCATGGAGCTGGATAGATGGTGAGGGTGGCCTTGATCCAGCGTCACGGAGGCCAGTATGTGGCTTAGTGAGTCACTATAGTCATCCGCCGAGACGGTGGTCGGTTCCGGTGACGAAATGGCGGTTGAGTGCGTTGGATACGATGGCGGCGGACGCCATGCGGCCGGGGGTAAACAAAATGGCGGATAAGATGGCTGCTCCCACGGCCCGCACGCTGCGCTGCTGGCTGGCTTCCCCTTGCAGGCGTTAGCGTAATGGCCTTTCTTCCCGCAGCCCGAGCAGGTAGCTGTCTTAGCTGGGCAGTGCGCTCTGGGATGTTTTAACTGGCCACAGAAATAGCATTTTTGGGCCTGGTTACTGGGCATCGAAGCAGTTCTTACCGGAGGCTGCTGTCTCGGTTGGGTCGCTGCAGCGGTTGGTGCCGGGGGCGGCGGTCCCGTGTCCCACGGTTTCGATTGCCATGTCTCGGCGCCGTTACGGGGGTATGCCTCGAGGTTTCGGTGGGCTTCCTCTAACGAGAGCGCAAGGGCAATGGCCGTCTTCAGGTCGGGTTCCTTGCTTTCTAGCAGTCTCTGCCGGGTGTGGTCTGACTGGAGGCCCCTGACGAAGGCATCACAGGCGAGTCCCTGCGCGTGCTCCACAGCCGTTACCGCTTTACAATCGCAGTCTCTGCAGAGTGCCAGTAGCGCCCGTGCAAATGCCCCTACCGATTCTCCCGGTTGCTGCCTGCGGGATCCCAAGAGGTGTCGGGCGTAAATTGTGTTCACTGGGCGCGTATATTGCCCTTTTAGTAGCTCGAGGGCCGCCACGTACGTATTAGAGTCCCGGATTAGCATATATACTTGATGGCTCACCTGGGCGGTCAAAATTTTCAGTTTGTGATCCTCCTCTGTAACCTGTGAGATTGCGAGGAAGGATTCAAAGCAGCTCAGCCAGTGTTCAAACTTGGCTGATGCACCCACATCTTGAGGGTCGAGGTCCAGGCGTGGTGGTCTGAGGGCTCTCAGCAATGTCTGCTGTATCCGTTGCTGTTGTTGCTCCTCAGGTGTCGCCATTTAACTTTTAGCTAATAAAATTGATACGCTTATCAATTACTTCATAAAAGGTGATGAGTCGAAGAAGAGATGATGAGTCGAAAGAAGAGATGAATAAGGCTTTTATTAGCTAAGAAGAGACCATGCTTCTTCGTGAGTGACTGAACAAGTCTGAACGAAACCCACACAGTGGTGGGTGGAGTCAGCTGAGGCATGCCTCCATACACAGCGCCACCCAGAGGTGGCAATATACAATACAGTGGTTTACCACAGTGTGTGACATTAATTTAACAACCATATTCACACTCACAACGTAACACTCCAGGTACCTTAATCACACTCAATCACTGAATCCTCATTTGCTCTCATCCACCATAAAAAAATATATGAATTCCCTGTAATGGTTCTGAACTCACAGGTCGTAGGCCCAAGGAACATCAACATAGTTTAAATAACTAGCTGTCTGTAGTGGCCCTCCACAGAAAACCGGTATTATAATTTGATAATTTGATCAGACATTCAGCCTGTCAACTTAAACACTCATGTGAGAAAGACTTTTTGTCAGACTTGTATTGGCTCCTGTTTAAAAGTGTCCTCCTTCTCCTCCGTTGCTGGAAGGACAGGGTGTAGTGAATGGAAAGGGGCTCCTGGGGAGTGTAAGTTGTTGTTGCTGTTGTTGATGTACATGAATGCATTCTGGGAAGTATATGAATGTGTTCTAGAATCATTGAATCAAGCAGAACAGAAGGAGGCCGTTTGGCCCATTGAGCCGGTGCTGCCTCTGTTCAATCTACCAATTAGGACCACTCTCCGCTCTTTCCCCAGAGCCCTGCAAATTGTTCCTTTTTAACTCGCGATCCTATTCCCAATTTAAAAGTTACGATTGAATCTGCTCCCACCACCCTTTCAGGCAAAGCATTCCAGATCAAAACAACTCTCAGGGTAAAAATAAATTCTCCACCTTTGCTTTTTTGACAATTATTTTAAAAGCTGTGTCCTCTGCTAACCGACTGTCCTGCCAGTGGAAACAGTTTTGCCCTATCGACTCTATCAAAACCCCTCACAAACACTTTTATTAAATCTCCCCTTAACATTCTCTGCTCTAAGATGAGCAATCCCAGCTTCTCCGGTCTATCCAGGTAACTGAAACCCTTCATCGCTGGAACCATTCTAGTTAATGTCCTCTGCACCCTCTCCAAGGCCTTGACCCCTTTCTAAATTCTGGTGCCCAGATTTGTGAGCAACCCTCTAGCTGAGGTCTAAACATTGATTTATTCGGTTTATCATAACATCCTTGCATTTCTACACTAAGCCGCTATTTATAAAACCAAGGATCCCTTATGCTTTTTGAACAGCTTGATCAACTTTTTCTTCCACGTTCAAAGCTTTATGTATGTGAACACCCTGTATATCTGGAGAGTATAGGAATGTGTTCTGGGAAATACATGGATGTGTTTTGCGTTGAGGAATGTGTGCTGGATATATCAATGTGTTTTGGGAGTATATGAATGTGTTCTGAGACGTTACATAATTGAAGGCCATGGGATTAAAGGGCCAGTGGCAGCGTGGATACAAAATTGTCTGAGGGACAGAAAGCAGAGAGCAGTGGTGAACGGGTGTTTCCGAGTGAGGAGCCCAGGGGTCGGTATTCAGACCACTGCTCATTTTGATAGATATCAATGACTTGGAATTGGATATACACGGCATCATTTCCTACTTTGCAGATGACACGAAACTCCTGTTTAGTGAGGAGGATAGTAGCAGACTTCAGGAGGACTTAGACAGACTGGAGAAATGGGCCGACACATGGCAGATGGAATTTAACGCAGAGAAGTGTGAAGTGATACATTTTGGAAGGAAGAATGAGAAAAGGCAATATAAACAAAATGGTCCAATGTTAAAGGGAGTTCAGGTACAGAGAGACCTGAGGGTTTAGGTACAAAAATCTTTGTAGCTGGGCGAACCAGTTAATCAGATTGCTGAAAAAGCAAATGGGATCCTTGGCTTTATAAATAGAGGCAGAGTAAAAAAGCAAGGAAGTTATGTTAAAGTATTTACCAGGGAGACTAACAAGATGAACAAGACATTAGAAGAAGAGGTCAAAAAGGATAGTGACATTTAAGACAGAAAGAGGGGAGATAATTGATGAACTAATCAAACTTAGGGAGGATAAAACCCCTGGTGTGGATGGATTGCATCCACAAATACTAAAAGAAGCAAGGGGAGAGATTGCAGAGGCGCTATTATATATTGAGAAAAATTCACAGAGTTCCCCATTCCAGCTGAGAGTCCGTTAGCGCTACAAACCACCACAGACACATTGCTGCAGCAGGGCGTTATACGGCCGGACACCTTTACAACTAATTCACCAATTTGGCCAGTTAAGAATCTAGATGGGAGTTGTCGACTCACGGTCGATTACCGAACCTTAACCATGGTAACACCGGCACGTGCCCACAGACAGCGAGAGACGCCCACATTACTGTCCCAAATACCAAGGAAAGCCAGGTAGTTCTCCAAGCTGGACATTGTAAATGGGATTTGGAACATTCCCATCTTGCAGAAAGTGCACAGCACTGATCAGCACAAGGTGGACATTATTCAAAGACATCCCCTACCAGTTTCAAAGACAGCCATGAGGTCACTCCTCAGATTAGTGGGGTACGAGCGATCCTTTATTCCCCACTTCGCAGAGGGAGCAAAACCATTGTAGGAACTTTTGACCTTACCGAGTGACAAGATAAAGGCACACAGTTTGCTGCCGTGTTTGTGCCAGCTCATGTTACTTTTGTCACTAAGAGACAGAAAGACATTTTGTCAGTGCTTGTTTGATGATCACGTTTGATTTTGAGTCTTGTGGAAACATTTGAGTCGTGTTTTACTGAAGGTTAAGAAATACCTGCTTTAAGAAATTTTATTAAAATCTACCTCATGTGCCAAAAAGATCTTTAATATTATTGATACATACATTCTCATTTGTCCATAATAGCAGGGACTTGATACAGTGCCATCATTAAATTATCTTAGTAATGATTCCCATAATCAGTGATGTGTATCCGGAAATTGAAATTTTATTGCTTCATACAGTGACTTCTCGGGGATTTATGTTAAGTTTACACGTTTTTTTTAAAGTGTCCGTCAGGGGAAGAGATGTCAGTGCTGGGGACTGGAATGTTCTCCACATTTCAGATGACCCCCAGTCAGCATCAAGTGCTCCTGGACCGAGTGTTGCACAGACAGCTGCAGAGTAAAGTCCCATATGGAACCTCAGCCCAAAGCTCACAAGAGCAATCACTCCTCCACCAGTTGGACACTTCCAATTCCCACACCACTCGATCTTTTCCCCACTCTGAGTCAGATTACCAATGAGTGGACAGTTACAGCCATCCTTTGAGATGAAAGGATCATTTCCTGTCCACTTTACCACCCGTCCCACAGCTGATCTCACTCGTCTCAGGCAAGTCAAAGCTTCAACACTGTTTCCCCAGTGGTTGATACTCAGAAATATTGGAGTGGAAAATATTTATGGCCCATTTTTGGATCCATAAGCAGCGGTGCGCCGACAGCGCGTGTCCGAATCCTGAGGCCGGTCCGAAATTGGATGTGGACATCGCCGGAAAGGCCAGCATTTAATGCCAATCCCTAATTGTCCTGGAGAAGGTGGTGGTGAGCCACCTTCTTCAATACAACTGAGTGGCTTGCTCGGCTCTTCAGAGAACAGTTCAGAGTCAGCCACATTGCTGTGGGTCTGGAGTCACATCCAGGTAAGGACGGCAGATTTCCTTCCCTAAAAGACATTAGTGAATCACATGGGTTTTTACAACAATCCGGTCATTTCATGGTCACCTTAATGATGCTAGCTTTTTATTCCAGATTTATTTATTAATTTATTTATTGAATTATAAATTCCACAGTTGCCATGGTGGGATTATGAACTGATGTTACCGGGTGATTAGTCCAGACCTCTGGATTACTAGTCCAGTAACATAACCATGATGCTACCGTACCCCATAAAGTACCAATCATTGCAGGAGCAGTCTCTGTACACAATGCAAATCAATGACACGTTGCTTTCATTGCCCTTGTAAGATTCTCGGTAGTGGGAAAAATGCTAGAGTCCATTATAAAGGATGTAATAGCAGAGCACTTGGAAAAAAGTGACCAGATCGGACAAAGTCAACATGGATTTACAAAAGGTAAATCGTGCTTGACTAATCTACTGGAATTTTTTGAGGATGTAACTGGTAAAATAGATAAGGGAGAACCAGTGGATGTGGTGTATTTGGATTTTCAAAAGGCTTTCGATAAGGTCCCGCATAAGAGATTAGCGTGTAAAGTTAAGGCACATGGGATTGGGGGCAAGGTATTGACTTGGATAGAGAACAGGTTGGCAGACAGAAAGCAAAGAGTTGGAATAAACGGCTCTTTTTCCGAGTGGCAGGCAGTGACTAGTGGGGTACCGCAGGGATTGGTCCTTGGACCCCAGCTATTCACAATATATATTAATGATCTGGACAAGGGAACTAGATGTAATCTCTCCAAGTTTGCAGACGACACAAAGCTGGGTGGGCGTGTGTGCTGTGAGGAGGATGCTGAGAAACTCCAGTATGATTTGGACAGGTTGGGTGATTGGGCAGAAGCATGGCAGATGCAATATAATGTGGATAAATGCGAGGTTATCCACTTTGGTGTCAAAAACAGGAAGGCAGATTATTATCTGAACGGCAATAGATTGGGAGAAGGGGAAGTGCAACGAGACCTGGGTGTCCTTATGCACCAGTCGCTGAAAGTAAGCATGCAGGTGCAGCAGGTGGTTAAGAAGGCAAATGGTATGTTGGCCTTCATAGCGAGAGGGTTTGAGTACAGGAACAAGGATGTCTTGCTGCAGTTGTACAGGGCCTTGGTGAGACCGCACCTTGAGTATTGTGTGCAGTTTTGGTCGCCTTATCTGAGGAAGGATGTTCTTGCCATGGAAGGAGTGCAGCGAAGATTCACCAGGCTGATACCTGGGATGGCAGGAATGACGTATGATGAGTGATTGGGTCGATTGGGCTTGTACTCGCTAGAGTTTAGAAGAATGAGAGGGGATCTCATCAAAACTTATAAAATTCTAACAGGCCTGGACAGACTAGATGCTGGAAGGATGTTCCCAATGGTCGGGGAGTCCAGAACCAGGGGTCACAGTCTAAGGATAAGGGGTAAGCCATTTAGAACAGAGATGAGGAGGAATTTCTTCACCCAGAAAGTGGTGAACCTGTGGAATTCTCTGCCAAAGAAGGCAGTGGAGGCCAATTCATTAAATATATTCAAGAAGGAGTTGGATATATTTCTTAATGCTAAAGGGATCAAGGGATATGGAGAGAAAGCAGGAACAGGGTGCTGAATTTGGATGATCAGCCATGATCTTATTGAATGGCAGAGCAGGCTCGAGGGGCCGAATGGCCTACTCCTGCTCCAACTTCTATGTTTCTCAAAATTCACAGATCCCCCAAAGCTAGAAGAAAACCCTAAAGAAAATGACTTTGGACTCTTTCTAACAAGCTTCAGGATGATAAAATATGCATTGGGCCTAACAGAGGGAGATTCAAGTTCGGAAACCAAGATTTGGCATTTTAAAAGGCCTGTTGGGCCTGTAAAGGGATAAAAGGCTGCAACAGGAAATGGGATCAACCTCTGTAAAGACAGTTTGGGTATTGGAGTAAAACAAATTATCTGGGGATCTGTGTAACCTCACTCAGCCCCTATCAGACATTAACATCCTAACAATTGACCCACGGAGGAGCAGTCCCCACCCAAAACACAGGACTCATCCAAAACATGCATAATGCAAATCACCTCGCCAACCTACATAGAGATCTCGGGCTCAGACAGGAGACTCTAAACCTGAGTATAGCTATGACAATTAACTAGGAGCTCAACAGCTCATTGAATAATCAGTACAGCATCCCGAAAACATTTTACACATTTCTAATCAAGTTAACATTAACGAGCCCGCCCAAATCAAACAATAAACCGGGACTGATTTGGCGTGAAGTTAAGAAGGCCCCTCAAAGTATAATTGAAGGCCTGTTTTCTCAAGAAGACAGTTCTCTCTAGAAGCAACACACAAGAAACCGGAGCATCGAGACGGGGCAGCATTCTACCGTACACCCAAGTTCAACAGCTTCAGTGACCCAGGACATCATCGGACACATCACGGCAACAAGAGCCTTACGAAACTACCAACAAAATATTACCAACAACCAACCTGGTAATATCGAGCCACCGCGACCAAAGAAAAACAACTCAGGAGAAAACCGAAGATTCGAAAGTTTTCCACTCTACAATCTATTCCTGACTTATCCCCGGGTAAGATTTTTACTTAAAATGAACTGTAAACCATATCTCTACAGAAGAAAAGTGGATACTTACCTCATAAATCCAAAACGCACCCTACCGCATCAGCGGACTCGCGAAGACTGACCAGCAGTTGATGTCCTCTACCGCGTCCGGGGTACGGCAGACACCGACCAACACATCCAGCGAACCCCGAAACCACGAACCAGCTCAACTGTCGAGGATTTATTTGGTGAGCATTATCCCTGGTCCTCTAGAGTTCAACTTAGCTAGGAAGTGGGATTGGGAGGGGTGAGGTATTTTCTACTGTATTTCCCTCGTATGTATTAAAACGTTTCCCATTTTTATTAGAGTATAAGATTGTTATGTTGTATTTTCTTTCTTGAATAAAGATCAAAGTTTCTTGCACCAAAACTGTCTGCTGCACTTTTGTCACCCCCCCCAAATAAGCCCAAGGTCTAGAATCAAGGGAGTGGGAGCGATTCGAACCGTTCATATGTCAGTGGTGAGGCTGACCCACACACCACCCCCTACAAATGCTCCTAAGCTACAATGTGAAAGTTTGGGAAACTCTGAATAGTCCACAAGAAGAATTAGAAGAGGCTCTCGCTGAAAGAAACCCTCTGCCTCTGGAGCTTCAGGCCCCTAAATGTGCTGGATATTAAATCCTCAGGTGAGAAGATCCAATTCCCCAGTCTCCCTCTCTCTTGCCACCCACCCGGCCCAGTCAATCCACTCCCCCCGATTCCCGGCTCCCCAACCTCCACAATTCCCGGCTCCCCACCCCCCCGATTCCCGACTCCTCACAGAAGCTACAGTAATGGTGAAAGAAGCTGAGAAGAGCCCGAGCCTGCGGAGGGGAAACGAGGTCCTGGGAAAGTAGCAGCGGCCCCGAGCGTGAGGGAGCCGGCGAGAGCCTGTCTGACTGACGGACACTTCCTTTGCCTGACAGTGAGCGCTGAGCGTTGCCAAGTGTTGCTGCTCAATGGCGCTCTCTGCTGGTGAGCAGACACAAATGCTCAAGGAAAACAGCGATGAGCAGGTGGACACAGAGAGCAGGAAGGTTACAGACAGGAAAAGAGGTGTCTGTGCCTTACCGGCAACATGATACACTGTCAATTTAAGAGAGCGGCTTTGAGCTAATTGCTGCTCACCGCCTGCTTACTTCAAAAGCGAGCAAAATCCTTCGAGCTGGAATTGAACCAGCAATTTAAGGAACATTTATGTTCTAGTTTTAACCGTTATAATCTTCTTCTCTACAAGCTGAGCGATCGAAGGGGAGCAGCAAAGTTTCTGCTATTTGGTGATTGTTTGCCGTGCGCCTTTTGATGCTCCCAGCCTGGTGGAATCACAGGAGCTGACTCAGAAGCTGCTCACGCTGCCGGGCTGTGGGACTGTGAGCCGACAACTACTCTCCACAGTCTGGGGAACCCGTCTGACTACAGAGCAGAAGATTGTCGGTGTGACTCTGATCGGGCTCGGAATTGTTTTGTAAACTGTGCATTGTGGCTTTAAACACTTTGGGCTAGATTTTCAGTATAGGCAGTTTTGGGGCGCTAACCTTAGCGCCCGCCCGAAGTTAGCGCCCGCCCCAAAGTAGCGCCCCGTTGCCGGGAATTCAGTGGCTTCGCCCTAAGAGGTTGGTGGAGCGCTAAAAGAGGCGTTCCACTACTCTCTTTAGGCGCTAAGCCGGCGGTCCAGAGGGATAGCGCCCAGGCGGGGCGCAGCGCGGGTGCGGTCATTTTTGCACTGACAGCAGACCCCGTGGTGCCGACCAGCTCTTAAAGGGGGAAGGGACGAATTGGTCTGCTGCCACGCCCTGCACACTGCAGCCTTGCAAAGAGGCCTCAACACGACTGCTCAGCCCCAGGGAGTCATGGCAACGCCAGAGAAGGCCCGTCAGCGTGCCCTGCGCTTCTCAGAGGGTGATCTGGACATAATGGTCACAGCTCTGGAGGTGAGGCGCAAGACCTTGTTTCCAGAGAGTGGGAGGAATCCAACCCACCATGACTACACCAAAGCCTGGAAGCAGATCGCCCAGAGGGTGACGTTCACCGGCGAGGCCCCCAGGACCCACACACAATGCCGTAAGAAATACAACGATCTGACCAGGATTGTGAGGGTGAGTAGCCTTTCCAGTCTCCTCCTCATTCTTGCATGTACACCTGACATGATGGGCAAAGGGACCTGAAAGTCCTTTTGGCCAGCCCTCAGCCAGCAGCATTGGGACAGTCATGAGCATCAAATGGCCATTCGGCACTCTACACTTTGGCCAAGCTATTCCACCATGGGAGGCAGTGGACAGTACATCAGGGCTTCACTCTGTCCAAGCTATTCCACCATGGGAGGCAGTGCACACTACATCAGGGCTTCACTCTGTCCAAGCTATTCCACCATGGGAGGCAGTGCACACTACATCAGGGCTTCACTGCGCACTTACAGCCCGTCCTTTCTCTTGCAGGCTAAAGTAGCGTTTAATCGCCAGGCCCGTGCCAGGGGTGGCCGCGCCAAGCTGCAGAAGCTCACTCGGCTGGAGGAGCGCGTGTGTGTGCTCATGGGAGCCCGTGTGATTGTCCCCACAGCGTGCGGTGTATCCGACCCTCCACTGCCCGGCAATGGTAAGGACCTCGCCTTTTGGCCCTCTCGCGTCGCACTGGCCCATCCGAGCTACCTCCTTTGCCACTGTCCCACCAATGCGCTGAATCCCACCAGTCCTAACTCCCTCGCTGACGCCGTCTCCTCACTCTGAAGCTACTCTTGTGCATTCCTGCTTTCAGCTGGTGACGACCAGGACCCTGAGGCTGCCAGTGACAGCACCTCCAACCAGGAGGAGGAGGAGGAGCAAGCCGGACCTTCGGGGGAACAGTCACGTCCCGCAGGAGAGGAGGAAATGCTTGACACCTCCTCACTGGACGAGTGCCTGGAGGAACTGTCGCAGGGCAATGCAGCTTCTGGGACCAGTGGCGTCCAGCCACCCAGCAGCCGTGCGCGTGGCCCGCGGCCT
Organism: Somniosus microcephalus; assembly: GCF_052327205.1. Lineage (NCBI taxonomy): Eukaryota > Metazoa > Chordata > Chondrichthyes > Squaliformes > Somniosidae > Somniosus > Somniosus microcephalus. The sequence goes on from NC_140995.1 coordinate 226,107,532, forward strand.
TCCCCCCAAAGGGGGGAAGGATCAGAGGGGAGTGCTGCTGCTCGGCACACTCGCCGTCACCAACGCGGCAAGGGTCCCCTAGTTCGGCCCCCTCCTCCCCAGCGGGAGAGTCGCGACTCCAGTCCGGACACCTTCACTTCGGAGGAGGTGCGGAAGCTCGATCAGATGGCCGACGACTCGGACCGGCGCCACACGGAGCTCATGAGCGTGGTGGGGCGCATGCCTGAGGCCATCGAGTCGCTGGCGACCAGTGTGCGCGAGTTCGGGGCAGCAACTGCCGCGACTGGCCGCATGCTAACTGATGCCGTCAAGACCCTGGCGGATGTGATGCGCGCGCACACCAGGACCACAGGGCCACTCACTGCTGCCACACGCGCTGTCTCAGGCAGGCATCGCCAGGGCAGGCGCCGCGCTGGACCATCCCAGCAAGCCGGCCGTCGGCTGATTGCTGCGGATCCTGCAGTGCGGGCCCGGCCGAGTGCCACCGCGCCACAGCACCAGCCAGCGCATCCCAGACGCCAGCTGGCCCACATTGCGCCATCCGTCGCCGCCATTCCCCCTCTGGGGCGTCAAGGGCAAGCGGCTGCAGCTGATGGTGGCCAGGCTCAGGTGCGCCACTCAGGAGACGGCCCCTCGAGGCCCAAACGCCGTGTAGGCCGCCCCCCAGCGGCATCTGGCGGAAGGGCATCTGAGCCTCAGGCGCCTTCCCCCAGCCTCGCAGCAGCCACTGGGCAGAGCTTGCGAAGGAGCAGCAGGCAGGGCAGGGGAGGCAAAATGCTGGCCAAGGTCTCGCCCTCGCGGGCCACTCAGTAGAGGGTGTGGCCAGCTTTCCTTTAATATGGCGGTGGCCATCTTTATTTTGCCCATGGTTGTGCTTTTGGAGGGCTTTTTTTTTGCGTTAGGCCGACGTTGAGGCCCGGTTTCAATAAAGGTGGAGTGGCTCCTCCCCAGTTTGTGGGAGTGAGTCGTTTGTTGGGCTTTTTGTGGGGCCCGTTTATTGTTTTTGGGGATTCATGTGGGAAGGGCTTTTCATTTTTGTGTAATAAAAAATTATCTTTATTCATGCAGTCTCCATGGTTGTTCTTCTTAGTGTTTGTTGGCTTCGCCGGCTGAGGGCTTGCGGAGCGGCTGCATTCATCTTCCCTCATGGCCCCTGGCCATTCCCTGACAGGGGGCTTAGAAGTACCGTGTAATAAGGTGGCGTCGTGCGGCCCTTGGCCCTGGTCGCTCCCTCCTGGGAACGTACTCCTGCTCCTCCTCCTCCTCCTCCTCCTCCTCCTCATGCTCCTCCTGCTCCTCCTCCTGAGGTGCTGGTCCAACGTCAGGTGGCAGTGCCTGAGTCCTGCGGATAGCCAGGTTGTGTAGCATGCAGCAAACCACTACAAATTGGGAGACCCGGTCCGGCGAATACTGGAGAGCTCCTCCGGAGCGATCAAGGCAGCGGAACCGCTGCTTGAGGACCCCAATAGTTAGCTCGATGATGTTGCGGGTGGTTTGATGGCTCTCGTTGTAGGCCTCTTCAGCAGCGGTCCTGGGCGCGCGGAGCGGGGTCATGAGCCAGGTGCACAAAGGATAGCCTTTGTCCCCGAGTAGCCATCCTCTTGGGGGAGGCTGTGCCTGGAACATGTCATGCACAGTACTCTGCCGCAGGATAAAGGCATCGTGGCTGCTGCCTGGGAAGCTGGCATTGACTGCCATGATGCGCTGCTTGTGGTCACAGACCAGCTGCACATTCAGAGAATGGTAGCCCTTCCTGTTGCGATACTGCTCGCCATGCTCCAGAGGGGCCCGCAAAGCCACATGCGTACAGTCAATGGCGCCCTGCACCAAGGGGAATTCCCCGAGTCTGGAAAATCCCAATGCGCGCTGATGCTGGCTCTCCAGGGCCATGGGGAAGGAGATGAATTGGCTTCTCCTTCTGAACAGTGCTTCGGTCACCTGGCGGATGCAGCGATGCGCGCCGTACTGGGAGATGTTTGCTATGTCCCCAGCAGCGTATTGGAAGGAGCCGGTGGCATAGAAGTTCAATGCCACTGTCACCTTCACTTCCACCGACAGAGACGTCCTGCACCTGAGCTTTGGCCGCAGATCTCGGCGAAGCAGGTGGCAGATCTCTGCAATCACCCCCTTTCGGAATCGGAGCCTTTTAACACATCGCGCGGCACTCATGTTTAGGTAGGAGCGCTGCTGGCGGTATAGCCTGACTGGGTAAGGCCTACGTGGCCGACGCCTGTAGCCCCCTCTGCCTCTAGCCAGGGCTGCCCCTCTCACAATGCGTCTGCGAGCCCTACGGACATGGAGCTGCAGCTCCGCGTTGGCACCCCATGCAACCCCCATCAAATCCTGGCAAACACTCTAATTTCCAAATGGCCACTTGCAGCGCTGTTGCCTGAGTCCAAAAATACCTGGCTCTTGCTGCTTGAAACCAGTTAGCTATCCTCCTTGTTGTGTCTCCAGAAATGCGTTGCACAAGACTGTTTTCTGAAAAAAGGATGGCCTTTATACTGGAGAGGACGTTCCCTTTAATTAGCGCCCCCCGGGGCCCGCGCTGGTTGTGTTGCGTTCCTTTTTCCAAACGCTCCGGCCGCCCGCCGCACAATGGGGCGGTCCGACTGAAGTTTGCAATCGTGGCGGCCAAAGGGCGTTGCACGAGGATGTGACGTCATTTTCTGCGCGCGCATCCGGGCGGGCGCTAAACTTTGCGCCGGCGCTAACGGGCAACTTAATTTGGGGCGGGGCGCAAACTGCGCTGCGCCCGGGCGCTACACGCATAGCGCCCGGAAATCACTTCTCTTAAGGCGCTAACTGCTGGCGCAAGCAACTGAAAATCTAGCCCTGTGACTTTAAAGCGGTAACGGCGGCAGAAAATACTGAAGATAATATCCGCGATGCCTTCGTGAAAGGCCTGCGGTCCGACTACTCACGGCAAAGACTGCTTGAAGCAAAGGACCTCGACCTGAACACAGCTGCAGCCCTCGCTCGCTCCCTAGAAGTGGCCCATCGGGACCTCGAGGCATACTCCAGGTACTGTAATTCGCGACCCTGGGACTCGGGACCGACCCCGACTGCAATACCCCTCGCAGCGCCGCCCCTGGGACCTACCTCAGCGTCGGCGTCCCGGACCCGATCAGGACCGCCACCCCCGGTACCGGCTGCGACATCGGAGCCCCGCGATCGGGCCGCCGGCTGCTTCTTCTGCGGCCAGGCGAAACACCCGAGGGCGCGCTGCCCAGCGAGAAACGCGACGTGCTCAAGCTGCCTGAAGAAAGGCCACTTTGCTAAGGCCTGCAGAGGGAGATCAACAGAGGCCAGCAGTGCCTCATGCGAGCTGTGGGGGCGGCCATCTTCCATCAAGGCCACAGATGCCAGCATCCCCACGTGTGAGTTATGGGGGCGGCCATCTTTGATCCAGGCAACCGACACCAGCAGTGCCTCATGTGAGTTGTGGGGGCAGCCATCTTCCCCGCCATTTTGTCCAACCTCGTGGGCGCCGCCATTTTACCCACCACACTCGACCGCCACCTTGCCTCCAGACCCGACCACCGCCTCACCCGCAGACTACAGCAGCTCGCTCAGCCATACACTAGCCTCCGTCACACTGGACCAAGCCCGCCCGCATCACCTGTCCAAGTCCATGATGGACATCAAAGTAAACGGCCGCGCCACGACCTGCCTGTTCGACAGCGGAAGCACGGAGAGTTTCATCCACCCAGACACGGTGAGCCACTACTCCCTCACTGTCCGGCCAACGTGCAACCAGATCTCGATGGCATCGAGGTCCCACGCCACAGACATCAGCGGCTACTGTGTTGTGACCCTGTCGGTTAAGGGCACGGAGTATAAAAATTTTAAACTCCTCGTCGTGCCCCAGCTCTGCGCTGCCGTCCTACTAGGGCTGGACTTCCAATCCCACCTCCAAAGTGTCACTCTAGCATACGGTGGACCCCTCCCCCCACTCACAGTCGACAACCAGCAGCTTTTAAACCGCCTACCGCGTAACACCTGCGGCCTATCCACCCTCAAGGTCCCGCCACCTTCCCTGTTCGCTAACCTCACCCCCGACTGCAAACCCGTCGCTACCAAGAGCAGGCGGTACAGCGCCGGGGACAGAGCTTTCATTAGCTCTGAGGTACAGCGTCTCCTGAAGGAGGGCATCATCGAGGGGAGCACCAGCCCCTGGCGTGCCCAGGTCGTAGTCGTTAAGACCGGCAATAAAAACCGCCTGGTCATCGACTACAGCCAAACCATAAACCGGTACACCCAGCTGGACGCATACCCCCTTCCCCGCATATCTGATATGGTCAATCAGATTGCACAATACCGAGTATTCTCTACCATCGACCTTAGGTCGGCCTACCACCAACTCCCTATCCGCCCTGAGGACCACCAGTATACCGCCTTCGAGGCAAATGGCCGCCTCTACCACTTCCTTAGGGTTCCCTTCGGCGTCACCAACGGGGTTTCGGTCTTCCAAAGGGAGATGGACCGGATGGTTGACCAGAACGGGCTGCACGCCACGTTCCCCTATCTAGATAACGTCACCATCTGCGGCCGCGATCGGCAGGACCATGATGTTAATCTGGAAAGATTCCTCCGTACGGCCCAACGGCTGAACCTCACCTACAATAAGGAGAAATGTGTGTTTAACACCTCGCGCCTTGCCATCCTCGGCTGCGTAGTAGAGAACGGAGTCATCGGCCCCGATCCCGAAAGAATGCGCCCCCTCATGGAGTTACCCCTCCCCCACTGTCCAAAGGCGCTGAAGAGAACCCTGGGGCTCTTCGCCTACTATGCCCAATGGGTGCCCAATTATGCGGACATGCCAGACCCCTCATGAAGTCCACATCCTTCCCCCTTACGGAGGAAGCGTGCGCAGCCTTCTCCCTCATTAAGGGAGACATTGCTAAGGCCACAATGCACGCGGTGGATGAGTCCATCCCTTTCCAAGTGGAGAGCGATGCATCCGACTTCGCCCTGCCGCTACCCTTAACCAGGAGGGGAGACCGGTGGCCTTCTTCTCAAGGACCCTACAGGGCCCTGAGATCCGACACTCGTCGGTCGAGAAGGAGGCCCAGGCGATCGTGGAGGCTGTACGACGCTGGAGGCATTACCTGGCAGGCAAACGATTTACCCTCCTCACCGACCAGCGTTCGGTCGCTTTTATGTTTAATAACAAGCTGAGGGGCAAAATCAAGCATACATGTCAAGCTTAGGGCAGCGACCCTCCGGAGGGGTCCAATTTGACTCTTTCTTCTTCGGTTGCTGCACTGCGGATCCCTGTGCCTGCTGTTCTGGATCATTGGTTGTCTCATTGGGTTCGCTGCTGACATCTTGGGATTTGTGGAAGAATTCCCGGAGCCGCATTCTCCTGATGAATTCCTCTGTGTCTGCCGCGAGACCGATGGGGTCCATTTTGGTGGTGGGGCAGAAATTGAGCCCTCGGCTGAGAACTTCAATTTCGTCTGGTTGAAGGGTGTGGTCGGACAAGTTGACGATGGACTTCCCTGTGGTTTCAACCGTGGTACCAGGGGAGGCTTGGTTGCTGCTGGTGGTGATGCTGAGTTTCTCAAGCTTCCTGTTCTTGGTGTGCATGTAGGCAGTGTAGTTCCGTTGCCTCATCTGTTTGGTGGTGTCTCGTAGCTGGTCTGCTGTGTCCTGAGCACAGGCTGAGAACATGGACTCTATCTCGGTTTCGAGGTTGCGGCGTCTGCTGTAGAGCTGGTGTACGAGATGGTTGAGGAGTGTGCGAGAGGTACGATGGCAGAGTCTCTCAGCGTAGTCTGTGTTGTAGGTCGACTTGAGTGGGTTCGTGATCTGTAGTCCTTTTGGGATCTTGTCTGCTTTCTTGCATCTCTGTAGAAACTTGATGTTTGTGTCGATATGCGCGATCTTCTTGGAGATCCTCTCCACTTTGAGCCGGCAGTTTGTGGTGTCGATAGTAGCCATGGTGTGGAGATGCCGGTGTTGGACTGGGGTGGACAAATGTAAGAAGTCACGTTGTCTACCTCATACGTTGCAGGAAAGGATGCCCCGGAGCATGGTACATCGGCGAGACCATGCAGACACTGCGACAACGGATGAACGGACACCGCGCAACAATCGCCAGGCAGGAGTGTTCCCTCCCAGTCGGGAAACACTTCAGCAGTCAAGGACATTCAGCCTCCGATCTTTGGGTAAGCATTCTCCAAGGCGGCCTTTGAGACACACGACAACGCAAAATCGTACAGCAGAAATGATAGCCAAGTTCCGCACTCATGAGGACGGCCTCAACCGGGATCTTGGGTTCATGTCACGCTACATGTAACCCCACCTGACGTAGGGTCATCCAGACTCGAGTCGTCGTTGGCTTGTTCTCTCTACACAGATGCGGCTGGACCTGCTGTGATTTCCAGCAAAAAAAAATGTTTTTTTGTCTTTTTTGTTCTTCATACAGACCCCAGCATCTGCAACATTTGACCCCTTGTGACCCCACCTCATTGTTCTTTGATGTAGTGTTTTCCTGACAGACCTGTTTGGACACCATTCACACCTTTGATTGCTGTGATTATCTCTCTGCCGAGGTGTGATAAATGGCAGTTAGAAAGATTACCTGTAATCATCTGGCATTATTCTCTGACTATATAAGCTGTGTCTTTATGCATCTCTCCACTTCACCTGACGAAGGAGCAGCGCTCCGAAAGCTTGTGATTTCAAATAAAACTGTTGGACTATAACCTGGTGTTGTGTGACTTCTTACATTTGCCCACCCCAGGCCAACACCGGCATCTCCACACCATTTCTTTTAATATATATTTCAACTATCTGGGGGAGCCCGGCGGTGCCGAGGCTTTCTCGAGGGCATGTTGTTGTTGGAAGAGAGAGAGGGAGCGACTGGGGGGAAGAGAGAGAGGGAAGGAGAGAGAGAGAGAGAGGGAAGGAGAGAGAGAGGGAAGGAGAGAGAGAGAGGGAAGGAGAGAGAGAGAGAGAGAGGGGGGGAAGGAGAGAGAGAGAGGGGGAAGGAGAGAGAGAGGGGGAAGGAGAGAGAGAGAGATGGAAGGAAAGAGAGAGAGAGATGGAAGGAGAGAGAGACGGAAGGAGAGAGAGGGAAGGAGAAAGAGAGGGAAGGAGAGAGAGAGAGACAGAGAGAGAGGGAAGGAGAGAGAGAGAGAGGGAAGGAGAGAGAGATTGGGAGTGTGAGAGAGAGAGAGATTGGGAGTGTGAGAGAGATTGGGAGTGAGAGAGAGAGAGATTGGGAGTGTGAGAGAGATTGGGAGTGTGAGAGAGAGAGATTGGGAGTGAGAGAGAGATTGGGAGTGAGAGAGAGAGAGATTGGGAGTGTGAGAGAGAGAGATTGGGAGTGTGAGAGAGAGAGAGAGAGATTGGGAGTGTGAGAGAGAGAGATTGGGAGTGTGAGAGAGAGAGACTGGGAGTGTGACATTGGAGTAGGACATAAATTAGATAAATAGATTACAAATATCAATATTTAAAAATACATCAATACAACTTTTGTTAATAACTACTTAATGCCAATAAATAAATATGTCTTACCAGTTGAAAGTTGTAACTTGAGCTTGTTGTAGTTTTCCTTTAGTTTTCTATTGAGCCACTGGATGGAGCATTTTGCCAAAGGATTCACAGGATGCTGGAAGGCTAACAGTTAATTACAATACATATTTCACTTAAGGAAGTTTTAAAGTGCAAGAGCAGAGCATTTTTGTCTTTAACACTGCTGGTGCAGACCTTTTAGCATCAGGAGCACATATTAGAAAACAAAGTGTGGACTACCCACAATTTTCTGTTAATTAAAATGTGTGGATGGAAAATCAGTAGTTTCTGACAGGCACTCTAGCATGCAGAGCTCTGCATTTGGGGCACTAAAGGAGAAAATTTACCCCCATTCATCTTCTGAATCCTGAAGTTGGATTTAGTTTCAAACCTTCACCAACCTTTGTTCAATATTATTCATTAGTGTTCTTTGAATCATCATTTTTCTTTTGGATGTTTCCTTTTTTTAAGGAATTTTCGGTCACCCAGCACCATACAACATATGCAACAACAACATACATTTTCACAGTGCCTTTAACGTAGTAGAATGTCCCAAGGCACTTCACAGGAGCCGTAATCAGACCAAATCTGAAAGAAGGAGGCATTAGGTCAGGTGACCAAAAGCTTGGTCAAAGAGTTAGGTTTTAAGCAGCATCTTAAAGGAGGAGAGAGAGGTAGAGAGGCAAAGCAGTTTGGGGAGGGAATTCCAGAGCTTAGGGCCTTGACAGCTGAAGGCCCGGCTTCCAATTTTGGAGCGATTAAAATCGGGGGTGCACAAGAGGGCAGAATTGGAGGACTGCAGAGATCTCAGAGGGTTGTAGGGCTGGAGGAGGTTACAGAGATAGGGAGCAGCGAGGCAAATGTGGGATTTGAAAATAAGGATGTATATTTTATAATTGAGGCATTGCCGGACTGGGAGCAAATGTAGGTCAATGAGCACAGGGGTGCTGGGTGAAATGGATTTGGTGCGAGTTAGTTCACTTGCAGCCGAGTATTGGGTGAGCTCAAGATTATGGAGGGTAGAAGATGGGAGGCCAGCCAGGAGAGGATTGGAATAGTCAAGTCTAGAAGTAACAAAGGCACAGATGGGGGTTTCAGCAGCATTTGCTGCAATGGTTGGCACCTTTTGTGAAGTGATTTGGGTGAAGGCTTCTCGTGATATCAGGTTTACAGGCCTGAGACCTACCATGCACCAGACATACTTTGCAACCCCCAATGCAGACGCAAACCGCAGCTGACCCAGAATGTTATTTTAATAAGTCTTTCGTGAATAGCACGTTTACGGAGTTGGACACACCGCAGGTAGAGGTTGGACAGGAAGAAAGGGAATGGGTGACCAACAGGCAGAGTACGAGGCACAGGCAGGTAGTGCAGGGGTCCCCTGTGGACATCCCCCTCTCAAACAGATACACCACTTTGAGTGCTGTTGGGGGGGATGGCTTATCAGAGGAAAGCAGCAGCAGCCAACTTCCTGGCACCAGGGGTGGCTCTGCTGCACAGGATGGGAGGAAAAAGAGCGGGAGAGCTATAGTAATAGGGGATTCTATTGTAAGGGGAATAGATAGGTGTTTCTGCGGCCGCAAACGAGACTCCAGGATGGTGTGTTGCCTCCCTGGTGCAAGGGTCAAGGATGTCTCAGAGCGGCTGCAGAACATCTTGGAAGGGGAGGGTGAACAGCCAGTTGTCATGGTGCATATAGGCACCAACAATATAGGTAAAAAGCAGGATGAGGTCCTAAAGGCAGAATATAGGGAGTTAGGAGGTAAATTTAAAAATAGGACCTCAAAGGTAGTAATCTCAGGATTGCTACCAGTGCCACGTGCTAGTCAGAGTAGAAATAGAAGGATATTTCAGATGAATACGTGGCTAGAGGAATGGTGCAACGGGGAGGGATTCAAGTTCCTGGGACATTGGAACTGGTTCTGGGGGAGGTGGGACCAGTTCAAACCGGACGGTTTGCACCTGGGCAGGGCTGGAACCGATGTCCTAGGGGGAGTGTTTGCTAATGCTCTGGGGGAGGGTTTAAACTAAAATGGCAGGGGGTTGGGAACCTGAGCAGGGAGACAGAGGAAAGGGAAACAAGGATAAAAGCAAAAGATAGGAAGGAGAAAAACAAAAGTGGCAGTCAGAGAAATCAACGGTTTAAATCAAACGTGGCCACAGTAAATAATAATTCTAATAGGTCTAAGAGCGTTAAAAAAACAAGCCTGAAGGCTTTGTGTCTTAATGCGAGGAGCATTCGTAATAAGGTGGATGAATTGGCTGCACAAATAGAGGTAAACGAATATGATTTGGTGGGGATTACGGAAACGTGGCTCAAGGATGGCCAAGGCTAGGAACTCAACATCCAGGGGTATTCGATATTCAGGAAAGATAGGCAAAAAGGAAAGGGAGGTGGGGTAGCATTACTGGTTAAAGAAGGGATTAACACAATTGTAAGGAAGGATATTAGCTCTGATGATGTAGAATCTGTATGGGTAGAATTGAGAAATACTAAGGGGCAGAAAACGTTAGTGGGAGTGGTATATAGACCTCCAAACAGTAAGGCGGAGGTTGGGGATGGCATTAAAAGGAAAATTAAAGAAGCGTGCAATAAGGGCACAGCAGTCATCATGGGTGACTTTAATCTACATATAGATTGGGCTAAACAAATTAGTAACAATACTGTGGAGGAGGAATTCCTGGAGTGTTTACGGGATGGTTTCCTGGACCAATATGTCGAGGAACCAACCAGAGATCAGGCCATCTTAGACTGGGTATTATGTAATGAGAAAGGATTAATAAGCAATCTTTTTGTACGAGGCCCCTTGGGTCGGAGCGATCATAATATGATCGAATTCTTCATTAAGATGAAGAATGAAGTAGTTGACTCAGAGACTAGGGTCCTAAATTTAAATAAAGGAAACTACGATGGTCTGAGGAGCGAGTTGGGTAGGATTGATTGGGGAATGCCACTCAAAGGGTTGACGGTGGATAGGCAATGGCAAACGTTCAAAGACCGAATGGATGAACTACAGAATTTGTTCATCCCAGTTTGGCATAAAAATAAAACAAAGAAGGTGACTCAACCGTGGCTAACAAGGGAAATTAGGGATAGCATAAGTTCCAAGGAGAGGACATATAAATTGGCCAGACAAAGCAAAAATCCAGAGGATTGGGAGCAGTTTAGGATTCAACAAAGGAGGACAAAGGGATTAATTAAGAAGGGGAAAATAGAATATGAGAGTAAGCTTGCGGGGAACATAAAAACTGACTGTAAAAGCTTTTATAGATATGTGAAGAGAAAAAGATTAGTGAAGTCAAGCGTAGGTCCCTTGCAGTCAGAATCAGGGGAATTTATAATGGGGAACAAAGAAATGGCAGACCAACTAAATACATATTTTGGTTCTGTCTTCACAAAGGAGGACACAAATAACCTCCCAGAGATGCCGGGGAACATAGGGTCTGATGAAAGGGTGGAACTGAAAGAAATCAGTATTTGTAGGGAAATGGTGTTAGGAAAATTGATGGGACTGAAGGCCAATAAATCCCTAGGGCCTGATAATCTACATCCTAGGGTCCTTAAGGAAGTGGCCCTAGAAATAGTAGATGCATTGCTGGTCATCTTCCAGAACTCGATAGACTCTGGAACAGTACCCATGGATTGGAGGGTAGCTAATGTTACCCCACTATTCAAAAAAGGTGGAAGAGAAAAAGTGGGGAATTATAGACCGGTAAGCCTGACATCGGTAGTGGGGAAAATGCTAGAGTCCATTATAAAAGATGTAATAGCAGAGCACTTGGAAAGCAGTGACGGGATCGGACAAAGTCAACATGGATTTACAAAAGATAAATCGTGCTTGACTAACCTACTGGAATTTTTTAAGGAGGTAACTGGTAAAATAGATAAGGGAGAATCCCAGTGGATGTGGTATATTTGGACTTTCAGAAGGCTTTCGATAAGGTCCCGCATAAGAGATTAGCGTGCAAAATTAAGGCACATGGGATTGGGGGCAAGGTATTAACTTGGATAGAGAACTGGTTGGCGGATAGAAAGCAAAGAGTTGGAATAAACGGGTCATTTTCCGAGTGGCAGGCAGTGACTAGTGGGGTACCACAAGGATCGGTCCTAGGACCCCAGCTGTTCACAATATATATTAATGATCTGGACGAGGGAATTGGATGTAATATCGCCAAATTTGCAGATGACACAAAGCTGGGTGGGAGGGTATGCTGTGAGGAGGATGTCGTGAAACTCCAGTACGATTTGGACAGGTTGGGTGATTGGGCAGAAACATGGCAAATGCACTATAATGTAGATAAATGTGAGGTTATCCACTTTGGTGGCAAAAACAGGAAGGCAGACTATTATTTGAATGGCAATAGATTGGGAGAAGGAGAAGTGCAAAGAGACCTGGGTGTTCTTGTGCACCAGTCGCTGAAGGTAAGCATGCAGCTGCAGCAGGCGGTTAAGAAGGCAAATGGTATGTTGGCCTTCGTAGCAAGAGGGTTCGAGTACATGAACAAGGATGTCTTGCTGCAGTTGTACAGGGCCTTGGTGAGACCGCACCTTGAGTATTGTGTGCAGTTTTGGTCGCCTTATCTGAGGAAGGACGTTCTTGCCATGAAGGGAGTACAGCGAAGGTTCACCAGGCTGATACCTGGGTTGGCAGGAATGACGTATGAGGAGAGATTGTGTCGATTGGGCTTATACTCACTGGAGTTTAGAAGATTGAGAGGGGATCTCATCGAAACCTATAAAATTCTGTCAGGCCTGGACAGACTAGATGCAGGAAGGATGTTTCCGATGGCCGGGGAGTCCAGAACCAGGGGTCATAGTCTAAGGATAAGGGGTAAGCCATTTAGGACTGAAATGAGGAGGAATTTCTTCACCCAGAGAGTGGTGAACCTGTGGAATTCTCTGCCACAGAGGGCGGTGGAGGCCAGTTCATTGAATATATTCAAGAAGGAGTTGGATATATTTCTTAAGGCTAAAGGGATCAAGGGATATGGGGAGAAGGCAGGGATAGGGTACTGAATTTGGATGATCAGCCATGATCTCATTGAATGGCGGAGCAGGCTCGAGGGGCCGAATGGCCTACTCCTGCTCCTATCTTCTATGTTTCTTTATTTTTAAGGCCTAAAACACATAATGTGGCTGAAGTACTTGAGCAGTGCTCCAGTTGCTCAGCATACATTAACAATAAGCATTGAAGGGGAGGGTCAATATATTTTAAAATATTCATAGGTGGCCCTGATCTTACCCTAGAGTCACCCAGGCTACATTTCTTGAACTTTTGGGTCTTAAAAAGCTTTGTCTCACCATTGGTGGAATTTCTTCCATAAACACCGCCACCTCTCCATCTCTATCTGAAAGACCGTCCTAAAAAAAAACCATATCTTTGACCAAGCTTTTGGTTCCCATCCTAATATCTCCTTCTTTGTCTTGTAAAATCATAAAATCTTACAGCACAGTAGGAGGTCATTCGGCCCATCGTGCCTGTGCCAGCTACTTTGGAGGAGCTATACAAATAGTTCCACTTCCTTGCACTTTCCCCGTAGCCCTGCAAATTTTTCCTTTTCAAGTATATATCAACATCCCTTTTGAAAGTGACAAGTGCATCCGCTTCCACCATGCATTCCAGATCGTAAAAAAAACTCATCTCCGCCTGGCTTTTTTTGCCAATTATCTTAAATCTGTGTCCTCTGGTTACTGACCCTCCTGCCAGTGGAAACTGTTTTACCCTATCTAATCTATCAAAACTCCTCATAATTTTATTCTTTACACCTCTATTAAATCTCCCCTTAACCTTCTCTGCTCTAAGGAGAACAATCCCAGCTACTCCAGACTCTCCACATAACTGAAGTCCCTCATCCCTGGCACCATTCTATTAAATCTCCTCTGCACCCTCTTCAAGGCCTTGACATCCTTTCAAAAGTGTGGTGCCCACAATTCTTTGTTAAATAAAGGAAACTATGATGGTCTGAGGCGCGAATTGGGTAGGATTGACTGGGGAATGTCACTCAAAGGGTTAACAGTGGCAAACATTCAAAGTCCGCATGGATGAACTACAGAATTTGTTCATCCCAGTTTGGCATAAAAATAAAACAAAAAAGGTGACTCAACCGTGGCTAACGAGGGAAATTAGGGATAGCATAAGATCCAAGGAAAGGACATATAAATTGGCCAGAAAAAACAGTAATCCAGAGGATTGGGAGCAGTTTAGGATTCAACAAAGGAGGACAAAGGGATTAATTAAGAAAGGGAAAATAGAATATGAGAGTAAGCTTGCAGGGAACATAAAAACTGACTAAAAGCTTTTATAGATGTGTGAAGAGAAAAAGATTGGTGAAGTCAAGCGTAGGTCCCTTGCAGCCAGAATCAGGGGAATTTATAATGGGGAACAAAGAAATGGCAGACCAACTAAATACATATTTTGGTTCTGTCTTCACAAAGGAGGACACAAATAACCTCCCAGAAATGTCGGGGAACATAGGGTCTGATGAAAGGGAGGAACTGAAAGAAATCAGTATTTGTAGGGAAATGGTGTTAGGGAAATTGATGGGATTGAAGGCTGATAAATCCCCAGGGCCTGATAATCTACATCCTAGGGTATTTAAGGAAGTGGCCCTAGAAATAGTAGATGCATTGCTGATCATCTTCTAACATTCGATGGAATCTGGAACAGTACCCATGGATTGGAGGGTAGCTAATGTTACCCCACTATTCAAAAAAGGTAGTCGAGAGAAAAGGGGGAATTACAGACCGGTAAGCCTGACATCGGTAGTGGGAAAAATGCTAGAGTCCATTATAAAAGATGTAATAGCAGGGCACTTGGAAAACAGTGACAGGATCGGACAAAGTCAACATGGATTTACAAAAGTTAAATCGTGCTTGACTAATCTACTGGAATTTTTTGAGGATGTAACTAGTAAAATAGATAAGGGAGAACCAGTGGATGTGGTGTATTTGGACTTTCAGAAGGCTTTTGATAAGGTCCCACATGAGAGATTAGCGTGGCACATGGGATTGGGGTCAAGGTATTGACTTGGATAGAGAACTGGTTGGCAGATAGAAAGCAAAGAGTTGGAATAAACGGGTCTTTTTCAGAGTGGCAGGCAGTGACTAGTGGGGTATTCACAATATATATTAATGATCCAGACAAGGGAACTAGATGTAATAGCTCCAAATTTGCAGACGACACAAAGCTAGGTGGGCGTGTGTGCTGTGAGGAGGATGCCGAGAAACTACAGGATGATTTGGACAGGTTGGATGATTGGGCAGAAGCATGGCAGATGCAATATAACGTGGATAAATGCGAGGTTATCCACTTTGGTGTCAAAAACAGGAAGGCAGATTATTATCTAAATGGCAATAGATTGGGAGAAGGGGAAGTGCAACGAGACCTGGGTGTCCTTGTGCACCAGTCGCTGAAGGTAAGCATGCAGGTGCAGCAGGCGGTTAAGAAGGCAAATGGTATGTTGGCCTTCGTAGCGAGAGGGTTCGAGTACAGGAACAAGGGTGTCTTGCTGCAGTTGTACAGGGCCTTGGTGAGACCACACCTTGAGTATTGTGTGCAGTTTTGGTCACCTTATCTGAGGAAGGATATTCTTGCCATGGAAGGAGTTCAGAGAAGATTCACCAGGCTGATACCTGGGATGGCAGGAATGACATATGAGGAGAGATTGGGTCGATTGGGCTTATACTCGCTGGAGTTTAGAAGAATGATAGGGGATCTCATTGAAACTTATAACATTCTGGCAGGACTGGACAGACTAGATGCAGGGAAGATGTTCCCGATGGTCAGGGAATCCAGAACCAGGGGTCACAGTCTAAGGATAAGGGGTAGGCCTTTTCACAGAATCACAGAAACCCCACAGTGCAGATAGAGGCCATTTCGGCCCATCGAGCCTGCACCGACACATATCCCACCCGATCCCCGTAACCCCACGTATTTAATCCCCCTAACACTAAGGATCAATTTATCATAGCCAATCAACCTAACCCGCACATCTTTGGACTGTGGGAGGAAACCGGAGCACCCGGAGGAAACCCACGCAAACACGGGGAGAATGTGCAAACTCCACACAGACAGTCACCCGAGGCCGGATTCGAACCCGGGTCCCTGGCGCTGTGAGGCAACAGTGCTAACCACTATGCCACCGTGCTTAGGGCAGAAATGAAGAGGAATTTTTTCACCCAGAGAGTGGTGAACCTGTGGAATTCTCTACCACAGAAGGCAGTGGAGGCCAATTCATTAAATATATTCAAGAAGGATTTGGATATATTTCTTAAGGCTAAAGGGATCAAGGGTTTATGGGGAGAAAGCAGGGACCGGGTACTGAACTTAGATGATCAGCCATGATCGCATTCAATGGCAGAGCAGGCTCGAGGGGCCGAATGGCCTACTCCTGCTCCTATCTTCTATGTTTCTATGTTTGTCTTGACGTCCATTTTTGCCTGGTTCCATCTCGATGAATGGCGTTTTACTATGTGAAAGGTGCTATAAAAACGTAAGCTCTTGTTGTTGTAAGGCTTCTGCCCACCTCTGCCCCAGCCCCACCGGATTTTCCACCTCAGTCTCTGCTTAGCGCCAGCCGTGCCATGGCTGCACAGGAGCAGAATTCCAGTCCTTTAGCAAGCAGTTCACATTTAAAAAAAATTCCAAACTGCTCATTCACAAAAAAACACAGTTCAGTCCAATGCTTTATTTGGAATGGCCTGGTTTTATTGTTGATAAAGATATAAGCTGACTAGAAACTACTTGCCTCATTTCTCAAGGCCAACCTGACCAACTGTAATTTGGAGAAAAAAAAACAAGCACAAGTTAAATCATAGAAATTTACAGTACAGAAGGGGGCCATTCGGCCCATCTTGTCCGTGCCGGCCAACGAGGAGCTATCCACCCTTATCCCACTTTCCAGCACTTGGTCCGTAGCCTTGCAGGTTAGGGCACTTCAAGTGCATAACCAAGTACTTTTTAAATGTGATGAGGGTCTCTGCCTCTACCACCCTTTCAGGCAGTGAGTTCCAGGCCCCCACCACACTCTGGGTGAAAACGTTTCTCCTCAAATCCCCTCTAAACCTCCGACCAATTACTTTAAATCTGCCCCCTGGTTATTGACCCTTCTGCTAAGGGAAATAGGTCCTTCCTATCCACTCTATCTAGGCCCCACATAATTTTATACACCTCAATTAGGTTCCCCCCTCAGTCTCCTCTGTTCCAAAGAAAACAATCCCAGCCTATCCAATCTTTCCTCATAGCTAAAATTCCCCAGCCCAGGCAACATCCTTGTAAATCTCTTCTGCACCCGCTCTACTGTAATCACATCCTTCCTGTAATGTGGTGACCAGAACTGCACGCAGTATTCTAGCTGTGGCCTAACTAATGTTTTATACAATTCAAGCATAACCTCCCTGCTCTTATATTCTATGCCTCGGCTAAAAAATATCATATAGTTTTTTTTTATTCGTTCCTGTGATTTGGGTGTCGCTGGCAAAACCAGCATTTATTGCCCATCTCCAATTGCCTTTGAAAAGGTTGTGGTGAGCCGCCTCCTTGAACCGCTGCAATCCGTGTGGTGAAGGTACTCCCATTATGCTGTTAGGGAGGGAGTTCAAGGATTTTGACCCAGTGACGATGAAGGAACAGCGATATATTTCCAAGTCAGGATGGTGTGTAACTTGGAGGGGAATTTGCAGGTGATGGTGTTCCCATGCACCTGCTGCCCTTGTCCTTCTAGGTGGTAGAGGTCGTGGGTTTGGGAGGTGATGTCGAAGAAGCCTTGGCGAGTTGCTGCAGTGCATCTTGTAGATGGTACACACTGCAGCCACAGTACGCCGGTGATGGAGGGAGTGAATGTTTAAAGTGGAGATGGGGTGCCAATCAAACGGGCTGCTTTGTCCTGGATGGTGTCGAGCTTCTTGAGTGTTGTTGGAGCTGCAATCATCCAGGCAAGTGGAGAGTATTCCATCACACTCCTGACTTGTGCCTTGTAGATGGTGGAAAGGCTTTGGGGAGTCAGGTGAGACTCTTGCCGCAAAATACCCAGCCTCTCATCTGCTTTTGTTGCCCCAGTATTTATGTGGCTGGGCCAGTTAAGTTTCTGGTCAATGGTAAACCCCCCCCCCCCCAAGCATGTTGATAGTGGGGGCTTCGGCGATGGTAATGCTGTTAAATATCAGTGGTTGGACTCTTGCTTGTTGGAGATGGTCATTGCCTGGCACTTGTGTGACGCAAATGTTACTTACCATTTATCAGCCCAAGCCTGAATGTTGTCCAGGTCTTGCTGCATGCGGGCATGGACTGCTTCATTATCTGGAGAGTTGCGAATGGAACTGAACAACGTGCAATCATCAGCGAACATCCCTACTTCTGACCTTATGATGGAGGGAAGGTCATTGATGAAGCAGCTGATGACGGTTTGGCCTAGGACACTGCCTTGAGGAACTCCTGCAGCGATGTCCTGGGGCTGGGATGATTGACCTCCAACAACCACAACCATCTTCCTTTGTGCTAGATAGGACTCCAGCCAGTGGAGAGTTTTCCCCCTGATTCCCATTGAGTAATCTGTATCACATAAGCACTTTGCTTTAACACTTTAAATACAGCATTTGTGGCAGGGAGAGGGGGAAGGAACTCAAAAGGGGAGGCGGGGGAGGATTGGAAGGTAATGATAGGCATTGGCTCACCTTGTACAATTCCTGTCGTAGGATCATTATTGTTTATACTTTGAAGAGTCTGGAAGGTGTGAAAGTCAAAACCTTGCTACTTTAGAGTGTCAGCTCTGGCTCAATGGATAGCACTTTCACCTCTGAGTCGAGAAGGTTGTGGGTTCAAGTCCCACTCCATGAGACTTGAGCACAAAAATCTAGGCTGATGCTTCCAGTGCAGTGCTGAGGGAGGGCTGCACTGTCGGAGGTGCCGTCTTTCGGATGAGATGTTAAACCAAGGCTCCGTCTGCCCTCTCAGGTAGATATAAAAGATCCCATGGCAGTATTTTAAAGAAGAGCAGGGGAGTTATCCCCGTGTCCTGGCCAATATTTATCCCTCAATCAACATAACAAAAACAGATTACCTGGTAATTATCACATTGCTATTTGTGGAGCTTGCTGTGCGCAAATAGCCTGCCACGTTTCCTACATTACAACAGTGACTACACTGCAAAAGTATTTCATTTGCTGTAAAGCACTTTGAGACGTACGATGGTCCTGAAAGGCGCTATGTAAATGCAAGACTTTCTTTTTCTTTCATCATCATCAACTAGGATATTGAAGGGGTTTTTGTGTCACTCTGAAGGTTGACTTGGTTGAGTGAGTTAACTTCATTGAGTACACTATTGTGAAGCTCCTTAGGACGTTTTACTGCATTAAAGGCGCTATATCAATACATAGAAACATAGAAGATAGGAGCAGGAGTAGGCCATTCGGCCCCTCGAGCCTGCTCCGCCATTCAATGAGATCATGGCTGATCATCCAAATTCAGTACGCTGTCCCTGCTTTCTCCCCATATCCCTTGATCCCTTTAGCCTTAAGAAATATATCCAACTCCTTCTTGAATATATTTAATGAATTGGCCTCCACTGCCTTCTGTGGTGGAGAATTCCACAGGTTCACCACTCTCTGGGTGAAGAAATTCCTCATCTCAGTCCTAAATGGCTTGCCCCTTATCCTTAGACTGTGACCCCTGGTTCTGGACTCCCCGACCATCGGGAACATCCTTCCTGCATCTAGTCTGTCCAATCCTGTTAGAATTTTATAAGTTTCAATGAGATCCCCTCTCATTCTTCTAAACTCCAGCGAGTATAAGCCCAATCGACCCAATCTCTCCTCATACGTCATTCCTGCCATCCCAGGAATCAGTCTGGTGAATCTTCGCTGCACTCCCTCCAAGGCAAGAACATCCCTCATCAGATAAGGCGACCAAAACTGCACACAATATTCAAGGTGTGGTCTCACCAAGGCCCTGTACAACTGCAGCAAGACACCCTTGTTCCTGTACTCGAACCCTCTCGCTACGAAGGCCAACATACCATTTGCCTTCTTAACCGCCTGCTGCACCTGCATGCTTACCTTCAGCGACTGGTGCACAAGGACACCCAGGTCTCGTTGCACTTCCCCTTCTCCCAATCTATTGCCGTTCAGATAATAATCTGCCTTCCTGTTTTTGCCACCAAAGTGGATAACCTTGCATTTATCCACATTATACTGCATCTGCCATGCATCTGCCCAATCACCCAACCTGTCCAAATCATACTGGAGTTTCTCAGCATCCTCCTCACAGCACACACGCCCACCCAGCTTTGTGTCGTCTGCAAACTTGGAGATATTACATCTAGTTCCCTCGTCTAGATCATTAATATATATTGTGAATAGCTGGGGTCCAAGGACCGATCCCTGCGGTACCCCACTAGTCACTGCCTGCCACTCGGAAAAAGAGCCGTTTATTCCAATTCTTTGCTTCCTGTCTGCCAACCAGTTTTCTATCCAAGTCAGTACCTTGCCCCCAATCCCATGTGCCTTAACTTTACACGCTAATCTTGTTAAATCCGTGAATCTTAAGGTATGGTGTTCTTCAATAAATAGACGGAGACTGCAGATTAACAATCAACAGGTGTTTACTGGATGAGGGTAGTCTAAAAACTAACAGTACAGATCCCTACGCAGGGTTTATATACAGGTGTGGTCACTGCCGGTACTACAGTATACAGGAGCTGTAAAAGTAGTTCTCCCCTTAAAGGTACATACACTACAATTCCTCCCCTTTTAGATTAACAGTACCATAACATTCAAATAACAGTTAACACTTTTAACATGCACATTAACTGAAATAGTCCATTTATAGATTCAGTCTTTGGGGCGGCTTCCTGATCCTTTCTGGAAAGCGCCTTTCCGGAGTGTCTTGTTCTTGGTGCGGAGGCGACTCTGGCCCCCTGTCGTCGGTTAGTTCATCAGCTTCCGATGCGACTGTTTCTGGGGTAGATGCTACCGGTATGTCGGGTTCATCACCAGGTACGCGAGACATGGGGTTGACTCATTCCTGTGACGCTAGGATCTGGTCAACATGGCGTCTCACAATGTTCTCCCTAACATCCACTGTGTACATTAGTGGCCCCTGCCGTGTGCATATCGTCCCTGGTTGCCATTTCTCTGTTCGGTAGTCGCGGGCCAAGACTGGTTGTCCTACATTGAAGCTCCTTGTCGGCTTCTCATTGATGTGCTGGAATTGCTTATTCTCAACATTTCTTCGTACATTTGGTCTGAGCAAATCCAGACGAGATCTCAACCTTCGGTTAAAGAACATCATGGCCGGGGTCTGGTTAGTAACTGCATGTGTCGCATTTCTGTAGGCTAACAGGAAATTGTCCACCTTATGCTGCAGTGGAATGTCGTCATCGCCCATGGCCCTTATGGCCTTTTTATACGAACCTCTCAGCCAATCCATTTGTGGCAGGATGATACGGGGTGGATGTGTAGTGCCTTACCCCATTCCTTCTCGTAAATTTCCGAAACTCTTTGGACACAAACTGTGGTCTGTTATCGGAGCAAATCTGTTCTGGCAAGCCGTTGCTGGCAAAAATGGTCCGTAGAACTGCGATCGTTTTCTCCGTAGTGGTGGAGGACATTTTGATCACCTCAGGCCATTTCGAGTGCGCATCCACTGCTATTAAGAACATTGAGTCCATGAATGGACCAGCAAAATCAATATGCACCCGTTGCCATGGAGAGGAGGCCCACTCCCAAGGGTGTAGATGGGCATGTGGTGGTGCATTTTGGACCTTCTGGCATCCTGAGTAGCTCTTTGTTAGGTCCTCGATTTGTTGATCGATTCCCGGCCACCACACATAAGCCCTAGCAAGGCTTTTCATTTTCACCACTCCCAGATGGCCTTCGTGAAACTCATTGAGCACTCTCTCCCTTAACTTGGGTGGAATTACCACTCGGGATCCACACATCAATGTCCCCTGGCATACTGACAGCTGTTCTCTTCTGGATGAGAATGCTGGCAACAGTGAGTCGCCATGTGTTGGCCATCCCTTCATCGTCAAATCATATACCCGAGACAGTGTCGGATAATTTCGGGTCTGCTTCTCTATATCCACGTTAGGTACTGGCAAGCGTTCAATTATAGTTGAATAAAATATTTCGACTGGGTCCACTGCTGGTACTTCCTCCGCAGTAGGCAGTGGCAGGCGTGATAGCCCATCAGCGTTTCCATGCTGTTTCGTGCCCTTATACTCGATTTCATATTGGTTCGCCCCTAGAAAAAGGGACCATCTTTGTAGCCGTTGCGCAGTCATCACCGGAACGCCCTTCTTTGGATTAAAGATGGAGACAAGTGGTTGGTGGTCAGTCAGCAAGGTGAACTTCTGCCCGTGCAGATAGTGGTTGAACTTTTTCACTCCCCACACTAGGCTGAGGGCCTCCCTGTCAATCTGGGCGTAGTTGCGCTCGGCTGAGGTTAGTGACCGAGACACAAAGGCTACTGGCCTCTCCAACCCATCTGGGAATTTGTGCGACAGCACCGCTCCAATACCATAGGGTGATGCATCACACACCAACCGAATTGGTAGTGCTGGGTTGAAATGAGCCAACACCTCTTTTGATGTGATCAATTCTTTGCACTTCTGGAAAGCTCGTTTACATTCGTCATTCCACTTCCATGGTACCCCCGTTTGCAGTAGGGTGTTCAGTGGGTGTAATACTGTAGACAAATTTGGTAAGAACTTATGGTAGTAGATCACAAGCCGAAGGAACGACCTCAGTTGTGACACATTTTCCGGTGCTGGAGCCTTGACTACTGCCTCAATCATTTCAGAGGACTTATGTAACCCCTCTTCATCAATAACGTGGCCACAATACGAGATCTGCTTCTGGAAAAACTCGCATTTGTGGCGATTAGCTCATAGCCCATATTCCTTCAATCTAGTGAGCACCTGCTCCAGGTTGGCGAGGTGATCACTGTCATTTTCGCCCGTGACCAGGATGTCGTCCAAATAACACTGGGTCCCTGGAATCCCTTGCAGGACTTGATCCATTGCCCTTTGCCAAACAGCCGGAGCCGATGCTACCCCGAACACCAGCCGGTTGTATTGGTAGAGACCTTTGTGAGTGTTGATCGTGAGGTATTGTTTCGAGGCTTCTTCTACCTCCATTTGCAGGTACGCCTGGGCCAGATCAATCTTAGTGAAGCGTTTTCCTCCAGATAGTGAGGCGAAAATATCTTCAATCCGCGGAAGCGGATATTGTACCGTGTGAAGGACTGGGTTCACTGTCACCTTAAAGTC
This sequence comes from Somniosus microcephalus, assembly GCF_052327205.1. Classification (NCBI taxonomy): domain Eukaryota; kingdom Metazoa; phylum Chordata; class Chondrichthyes; order Squaliformes; family Somniosidae; genus Somniosus; species Somniosus microcephalus. The sequence goes on from NC_140995.1 coordinate 226,130,323, forward strand.
CCCACAGATGCGAACCTTCTTTGGTTCCCCAGGCGTATTACTCAACGACCTCTTCATTACAGGAATGATGGGTGTAGCCCACTCGCTCCAGTCCACTTTGGACAGTACTCCTGAACGTTCCAAACCTTCCAGCTCTGCTTCGACGGCTGGGCGGATCGCATAAGGCACTGGTCTGGCCTTAAAAAACTTTGGGCTTGCATTTTCCTCTATTTTGATCGTCGCTGTTATGCCTTTTAGTGTTCAGAGTCCCTGCTGGAACACTTCTTGTGCGTCAGTTAGCATTTTTGACAGTCGTCCAGGTGTGACGTCGTCATCCTTTTTGGCCTCTACTGTCAGTGCCTGTATGGAATGCCAATCTAACTGTATCTTCCGGATCCATTCACGTCCTAGTAGTGGTGGTCCTCCATCTGGCAATACATATATGTCCATTTTTGGTGTTTCCTTACCGTTGTATATCACGTTCACCCTTATTTTTCCTTTGGGGTAGACTTTTTGCCCCGTGTATGTCTTCAAGACAATCTCTGTATCTCTCAAGGGTATATGTGAGAATAGCCGCTTGTAGTCCCTTCGGTTTATGACTGTTAGGGCTGATCCTGTGTCCAATTCCATTTTCACTTGGACTCCGTCTATCTTGAGCGTGACCCAGATAGTTTGGTGATCCTCCATTTTGATTACATTATGTAGTTTCAGACAACCCAGCTCCTTGCTTCCAGAGTCTGTATCACTTTTCTGTTCGTCTGAACTACTCTCCGTCACCTTATGTACCTTTTTGTACTTCTCCTGTGGAGATTTCTGGCTGCTGGTTTTCTTTCCCGACCTGCAGACTCTTGCTATGTGTCCTGTTGGTCCTTGAACCAACAATCCTTCTGGTCGTGTGTTGTTCTGCCGCAGCGATAACACTTCACTGCTCCATATGACATTTCATTGGTGCCATATTCTTGCGGTCTCTGTTGTATCTCTGCAGTGCCCCGTGCGGCTGCTTCATGTGATACTGCCATGCTGAAAGCCTTGTCCAGCGTAAGATCCTTTTCTGATAGAAGCCGTTTCTGGGTTCCTTCACTTTGAAGCCCACACACAAACTTGTCCCTTAACGTATCTGCTAGTCCCATTCCAAACTGGCAGTGTTTCGATAGCTTGCGCAGTTCCGTTAAATACTCAGCATTACTTTTGTCTTTATGCTGGTTCCTTTTGTGAAACTTAAATCTTTCTGCTATCAGCAGCGGTGTGGGGTTTAAGTGGTCCTGTAGGATTGCCACTATGCTTTCGCAATCCTTATCCACTGGCTTCTCTGGGGTTACCAGGTTTCGCAGTAAGCCATACGTTTTTGCACCCATGGAATGCAACAAAACCAGTGCTTTCCTGGCATCTGGCACTTCATTCACCTTGCAGTACACCTCAATGCGTTCCACATATGTCGCCCAATCTTCGACTTAATTGTCGAACGCTGTGACACTGCCACTCTTCGGCATCCCTGGGTGTGGTTAGACTGGTTAAAATGGCGTCTCCCGCGCTCTCCCTTCTTCTCCACTGGCTCAAAATGGCGTCTCCCGCGCTCTCCCTTCTTCTCCACGGCTCAAATGGCGTCTCCCGCGCTTCCTTTCTTCCCCCGCGGACGCTGCTCAGCCCTTGAGCCCTGGCTGCACTCTGCGCGTTCTCCTGTGCGCCTCTCTCATTGCCGCCGCTCGGTCATGAACCCCGGCTGTGTTTTACCCTCTCTCTCTTTTTGTTTTCTGTCGACGCCGCTCGGTCTTCAACCCCCGGCTGCGCCCTGTGCACTTTACCCTCTCTCTTACCCCGTCGACACTGCTCAGCCTTTTCTGTGCCGTCAGTCGGCTCCAACCGCCGCTGTCCGGGAAGGGTCTGCGCTGTACCTGTTGCCAGCCTGTTGCTGGATCGTCGTGGCTGGAGAACCAAGCCCAGCTCTCAACGGCCTCCCCTGCGATGCTCACTCTATGCCGGATGACTGGGTGGTTGCTCGTGGTTGACGCCCGTGCTTCTGGCCTCGACTTTCTTCCACTGTCCTCCAGGAGCGAATCCCTGGGAGGAAATGCAGAGTTGCAGGTAGGTTCGAATCGACCTCGTCGCCAGTGTTAAATCCGTGAATCTTAAGGTATGGTGTTCTTCAATAAATAGACGGAGACTGCAGATTAACAATCAACAGGTGTTTACTGGATGAGGGTAGTCTAAAAATTAACAGTACAGATCCCTATGCAGGGTTTATATACAGATGTGGTCACTGCCGGTACTACAGTATACAGGAGCTGTAAAAGTAGTTCTCTCTTAAAGGTACATACACTACAAATCTCTTATGCGGGACCTTATCAAAAGCCTTCTGAAAGTCCAAATACACCACATCCACTGGTTCTCCCTTATCTATTTTACCAGTTACATCCTCAAAAAATTCCAGTAGATTAGTCAAGCACGATTTACCTTTTGTTGTGGTTGAGTTGGTTACCTTGGTTGAGTTGCTTAACTTCATTGAGTAGGTTAACAGGGTTGGTTGACTTAGTTGAGTTGGTTAACTTGGTTGACTGGATTGAGTTGACTTTAACCGCCGTCTCGAGCGCCCACTGATTGCCAGGCTGCGCGCGGCCCGCGGTGACGGTTGGGTTGCGTCACCGGAGGTGGGCGGGGTCGGGTGGGCTCGCTCATTAACCGCGGCTGGGCGGCGGCGGGCGGAGTGGAGAGTTGGGTTTTCTGTTTGTACGATCGGCATTAGAGATTTCCTGAGAAAGTAGCGAGAAATTTTTTTTAAAAAGCAAAAGGTTCATATTTGCAAATTAACTCTCCCCCCACGAAGATTAAAAAAAATAATTTTAAAATAATCTGGTAGTTAAAAAGGGATCGGTGGCCATGTTCAGCTGGATGGGGAGAGAGGAGCGGGGGAAGAAGGAGCCCGAGGTCTTTCAGACGGTGACGGACGGGTTGAAGAAGCTCTACAAGACCAAGCTGCTTCCCCTGGAGGAGCATTACCGCTTCCACGACTTCCACTCGCCCGCCCTGGAGGATGCGGATTTCGACAACCAGCCTATGCTGCTGCTGGTCGGCCAGTACTCCACCGGCAAGACCACCTTCATCAGGTACCTACCTACCTGGCTGCAGCATCGCAGGGCAGGCACTGCACAGCCAGCAATGTCGCCGCTTATTACAGTCTGCAATGTGCGTTCACTTGCTCAAATTGTGCACATAGGGAATGTGCATCAGCTTGGCTCGGTTGGTACTTCTCTGCACCCTGGCTGGGAAAGTTGTGGGTTTCTGTTTTCCCCTCCTCCTGAAGGAACAGAAGTCTGCCATTCAGCCCCTTGAGCCTGTTTCTCCATTCAGTTAGATCCTGGCTGATATGTACCTCAACTGCATTCACCTGCCTTGGCTCCATATCCTAGAATTCACAGCACAGTAATAGGCTATTTAGCCCAACTAGTCAACAGGAGCCTCATCCCACCCCTCTTCAAACTCTATCAGCATATCCTATTCTATTCTCCCTCATGCACTTATCTAGCTTCCCCTTAAATGCATCTATACTATTTGCTTCAACTATTCAATGTGGGAGTGAGTTCCACATTCTTGCCACTCTGGGTCAAGCTGTTTCTCCTGAATTCCCTACTGGATTTATTTGTGACTACTTTATATTTATGGCCCCAAGTTCTGGTGCCTTCACACTTTAAAGTGAGTATGTCCAGTGCTTTCAGATGTCTGATGAGGAGGAGCTATATAACTGCAATGTTTACCCTTCATGCATGTGGCATACCAAAGTGCCTTTAGAATTGTTTTAGTTAGCTATGTAATACACATTGAAGATACTTCTAAAGTATTATAGGATTCTTGTACATGGAGAGGGGAGAAAATTGGGAAACAAAATATATGAAGTGATTGGAAGAATTATGAGATTCAGATCTGCTGTATGGAATAGATGCCTCCAATATATAATGGGACAATGGGGGGAGTGTAGGGTTGTTCTAGATGGTTGAATTAAAATGGGGTGAATGGCCTTCCTATTTGGTAAATATCTTGTGACCTTGTTATATGTAATTTAGGTTCATCTTTTTGAATGTGATTAGTGTACAGTTTGTCAATGTACAAAAATATGTATGAGATTCTGTTAAACTGTTAGTATAAAGGCAATGCCTAAGTTTAGCAGTGAATTTCTTTAGTCCTGCAGTCTTGCATAAATTATACTTTCAAAGATGCTGCAAATTGTTGCTTGTACATTCAGATAAGTAGCTGCCATTATACTATACAAGTTAAATGCTACAATGCTGGAAATCTGAAATAAAAACACAATGCTGGAAACACACAGCTGTTCAGGCAGCATCTGTGATGAGAGAGAAAGAGCTAACATTTCAGGTTGATGACCTTTCATCAGAGATACATGTGTTAGAGAAAACATTGAAAAAACTGCATGAAATCAATTCATTATGAACTTCAGCTTGCTCTCTACATCAGAGACTATTTTAGTTACTAATTAGCATTTGATGTGTAAAAATATAGGACATGTCCATGATGGGTAAATGTACCATCTGCTGAGCTATACACCAGAAAGATCCCAAGCTGTGTCCCTAGTTTGTGCTGTTTGCTGGTCCTGATTAAGGAAACAGTAAGGGGAGCAATAGTTGGCCTCGGTAGGCTTGGGCTAGGGAAGTGACTGCAAATTGCTGTTCAGTGATTCCTGCCACGAAAAGTATATTTTTGTGAATATCTTGTAAAGGCAGCATTGTTGTCTCTTTTATGCTAGGAGTTGACATGAAAAGTGAAGTGTTAGAGGGCTGCCATTGCCTAGGGAACTGTACCCCAGCATCAGTCATTCAGAAAAGGCGGGTGGGTGGGGAGCGAAAAGATGTGAAATTTGGGGATGGGAGTGATGGTACATGCAGATTTACTACCCAAAACTCTGTTCAATCATTGCTATGCAAGTACAATAATACTTGGATATAAAAAAATAAAATGAAATTTACTTTCTACCTTCCCCTCTTCACTTTGAGAAGTCCATCACCATCGAAACCAAACTACTGAAAAAAATCTTCACGTAAAATTTGTTTGCCTGATGTAAAATGCACACTATCCCTGTAGGGACACTGCTTAATTAAGTACAGAGGTGAAGATAGCAAGCAAGCTTAGACACTCTCCAACTGTATGCAGGGATACTGCTAGACTTTAACCAGCTAGATGCTACATTCTTGTGTAGCCAACTAGAATAATAGCTTCCTGCTGCTTACTCAATTAAAGCCACCATTAGGACAAAAGTGTCGGCCTTGGCTCAGTGGTAGCACTCTTGCCTCCGAGTCAGAAAGTTGTAAATTGAAATTCCATTCCAGAGACATGAGCATGTAATCTATGCTGGCACTTCAGTGCAGTAGTGAAGGAGTTCTTCGCTGTTGGAGGTGCCGTCTTTCAGTTGAGATGTTAAACTGAGACCCGTCTGCCGCCTTGGGTGAACATAAAAGATCCCATGGCACTATGTCAAAGAAGAAGAAGGGAGTTCTCCAGTTCTCTTAGCCAATATTTAACCCATAATCAATACCAAAAACAGATGAGCTGGTCACTTATTTCATTTTGTTTGTGGGACCTTCCTGTGTGTAGATTAGGACAGTCGCTACATTACAAAAGTTTTGGTTGAACAGGAAACACCAAGTGGTGGAGAGCTTTGGGAACCAGAGGTCCAAAGTCACCTTTTTCCTTTCAAGCATCTTACGCTTACCACACATGTCTCAAATTATTTGTATACTGTATTCCAACGTGTTATTTCATGAAAGAAATGTATCTACTTAGCATTTGAATAAGGCAATACTAACTGCTTCCACTGTCCCCTAGGATATGTGTTTATTATTTTTGTTGTCACGGCCAGGTGTACACTAGGGCAGCACATGCTTAAAAGTCATAGTAATTACAGCACAGAAGGAAGCCATTCAGTCCATCGAGTCCGTGCCGGCTCTCTGTCGAGCAATCCAGTCAGTCCCATTCCCCCGCTCTATCCCTGTAGCCCTGCAAGTTTATTTCCCTCAACTGCCTATCCAATTTCCTTTTGAAATCATTGACCGTCTCCATTTCCACCACCCTTGTCGGCAGCGTGTTCCAGGTCCTCACCACTCATTGCATAAAAAGTTCTTCCTCACATTCCCCCGGTATCTCTTGCCCAAAACCTTACATCTGTGTCCCCCTAGTTCTTGTACCATCAGCTAATGGGAACAGCCTTTCTCTGTCTACTTATCCAAGCCAGTCATAATCTTGTACACCTCTATCAAATCTCCCCTCAACCTCCTTTGCTCCAAGGAGAACAACCTTGGCTTCTCCAACCTAACCTTGTAGCTAAAATCCCTCATCCCTGGAACCATTCTAGTAAATCTCTTCTGTGCCCCCCTCAAGAACCTTCACATCCTTCCTAAAGTGTGGTGACCAGAACTGGGCACAATACTCCAGTTGTGGCCTAACCAGAGCTTTATAAATGTTCAGCATAACTTACCTGTGCTTGTTCTCAATACCTCTATTTATTTATGAAGTCCAAGATCCCGTATGCTTTGCCAACTACTCTCTCTCTCTCTCTCTCTCTATGCCCTGCCACCTTCAAAGATCTATACACATGAATCCCCCAGGTCCCTCTGTCCCTGCACACTCATTCTTGTCATTTAAATCTATATTGGCTCTCCCTATCCCTTCTGTCAAAATGCATCACCTCACACTTCTCTATTAAATTCCATCTGCCACTTGCCTACCCATTCTGCTAATATCCTCCAGTCTGAAAAACAAATATTTACCACAACTTGCTGTTTTCTGTCCTTTGCCAATTTCTTATCCAAGCTCACACTGGCTCCTATTGCATGAACCTCAATTTTGTCAACTAGCCTCTTATGTGGTACTTTGTCAAACACTTTCTTAAAATCCATATAGACAACATCCACTGCATTCCCTTCATCAACCTTTTTGTTACTTCATCAAAAATTCAATTAGATTAGTCAAATATGGTCTGCCTTTTACAAACCTGTGTTGGCTCTCAATTAACTTAAACCTCTCCAAGTGCCTGTTAACTTTTTCCCTGATTATTGTTTCTAAAACCTTACCCACCACTGATATTAAACTCTAGTATGATAGCAAAATACTGCAGATGCTGGAAATCTGAAATAAACAGAAAATGCTGGAAAAACTCAGCAGGTCAGGCAACATCCATGGAGAGAAATTTGAGTTGATGTTTCGGGTCGAAACCCTTTTTCAAAACTGGAAAGGAAATAAAATAGATCGAAGGCAGGGCTGCGATCGAACAAAATAAGTAATAGACATTAAAAGGTATTCAATTACCATCTCGTCTGGTTTTGAATACCTTTTAATGTCTCTTTTACTTCTTTTGTTTGATCGCAGCCCTGCCTTCGATCTATTTTCTTTTCTTTCCAGTTTTGAAAAAGGGTTTCGACCCGAAATGTCAACTCAAATTTCTCTCCACGGGTGTTGCCTGACCTGAGTTTTTCCAGCATTTTCTGTTATTACTGATATTAAACTGACTGGTTACTAGGATTGTCCTTGCATCTTTTTCTTGAACAAGGGTGTCACATTTGCCACTTTCCAATCCTCTGGCACCTCCCCTGTATCTAGAAGATTGGAAGATTATGGCAATCCCTTAAGCTATCTCCACACTCGCTTCCCTTTGCAGCCTGGAATGCAAGCCATCCGGACCAGGCGACCTAGCTACTCTAAGCAGATCCAGCCTTTCCAGGACATCCTGCCCCCTAATTTTCACCCCATCTATTACCTCTACCATCTCCGCTTCTACTGATATTTTGTCAGCATCCTCTTCCTTAGTAAACACTGATACAAAGTAGTCATTAAGCATTCTAGCCTTGCCCTATGCCTCTAAGCATATATCACCATTTTTGTCCCTAATAGGCCCCATCCCGCCTCTTGCTACCCGTTTACTATTTACATGCCGGTAGAAGATTTTTGGGTTCCCTTTTATGTTAACTGCCATTCTATTCTCATTCTCTCTTTGCCAATCTTATTTTCCTCTTCTCAAATTATTGCTTTTTGAAACTGTCAAAACAGCGCAAGTAATCTTGTGGAATAGCTTCCCTCATTAAATAATGAAAAATGATCAACCTGACCAGAAAGTTGACCATCTGCAGCAGAGCCAGCAATCTGATGCCTGAACAAAGCAGGTCCACATTATTCAAGGGCACAGTTGATGGATGATTGACGAACTTGCATGGCCCATGAATGGGATCTGGAGGGCTAGCCCTGTCGCTGGGATCTGGAGGGGTAGCCCTGTCGCTGGGACCTGGGATTTTTCTATGTGGCGCCAGAAAACCATTGGCCTAACTGTTTGGATAGTCCCAGCTGTTCCAGCAGCAGTAAGTTTGATATTCTGCTGATGGGATGTGTTGTCTTAGCTGATTAAACTCCAATGCTCTTGTGTACACCTGAGGGATTGTGAATCAGAAACTTATGAACAGGAGTAGGCCATTCCATCCCCTCACACCTGGTCTGCCATTTAATTAGATCATGGCTGATCTATAGCTCAATTTCATTTACCCACCTTGGTTCCATGTCCCTTAATACCCTTAACTAAAATCTATCAATCTCTCTTTTGAAATTTTCAGTTGACTTAGCCTCAGCAGCTTTTTTGGGGGAAGAGAGTTCCAGATTTCCACTACCTTTTTGTGAAGAAATCCTGAATGACCTAGCTCTACTTCCCCAAACCCTCGGCTCTTGCTGACACGGGGAGAAACCACGTAACTGCAGACCCATAACTTGTGAGGAAGCTACTGGATTCTATCTTCGGGGACAGAGTGGCTGAGCAGTTGGACAAGTTTGAGCTGATCGTAGTCAGCATGGATTTTTGAAGGGTAGATCATCTGACTCATCTAATTGAATTTTTTGAGGCGGTCACTAAAGTGGTGGACAGGAGAATTTCTATGGATGATGTCTATACAGTATATAAACTTCTAGAAGGCATTTCAAAAGGCTCCAAGAGATTATGAACAAAAAAAGTGCATAGAATTGGAGGTAACCTGATGACATGGGAATAAGTTTTGAGTTGGAGATGAGAGTAGGGATATAGGGAAAGTTCTGATTGGTGGGATGAAATGAGTGGTCACCAGGGATCTATACTAGGCCCTCTGCTTTTCACCATATATGTTAATGACTTGGATGAAGGAATATAGATTTTGCAGATAATACTATATTAGAAAGCACAGTAAGTTGTGTAGATGGGAACATGATGTGACGTGGACAGACTAAGTGGGCAAAACTGTGGTAGATGGCGTTCATTGTGGAGAACTGGGGTCATCAACTTTTGGAATCGAGACAAATTAGAATTTTTTAATGGTGTGATTTCTAGGTGCTGTGGAGGAGCAAAGGGATTTAGGTTTCCATATGCACATCACTAAAAGCTAGTGCACAGGTACAAAATGTAATCCGAATAGCTAATGGGATGTTAGCCTTTATCTCAAAGGGGCTGGAATTCAGAGAGGCGGAAGTGCTTTCGCTGTACAGATTGGAATACTGCATTTGGTTTTGGGCACTGCACTTCGGGAAAGATGTATTGGTTTTGAAGTGGGAGCAGCACAGCTTCACTAGAATGATACCTGGGCTTAAAAAGGTTAAATTGAGAAGTTGCATAAACTTGGCTTGTATTCCCTTGACTATAGGAAATTAAGGGCGGATCTAATTGAGGCGTTTAAAATAAGATTTGATAGGGTAGATATGGAGAAACTATTTTCTCTGATGGGGGAATCCAGAACAAGGGAGCATAATCTTAATATAATAGCAAAATACTGCGGATGCTGGAAATCTGAAATAACAACAGAAAATGCTGGAAATACTCAGCAGGCCAGGCAGTGTCCGTGGAGAGAAACAGGGTTAATGTTTCGGGTCTGGGACCCTTCATCAGAACTGGAAAAAGCTGGAGATGTAGCAGATCATACTGCATGGAAAAATGGGGGCAGGGATTATTATCTGAAATTATTGAACGAGCTTCCGGTCGTCTATCACTTTAATTCTCCACTTTACTCCCACTCTGATCTCTGCCCTCGGCCTATTACATTGTTCTAATGAAGCTCAACGTAAGCTCGAGGAACAGCACCTCATCTTTCGATTAGGCACTTTACAGCCCTCCGGACTCCACAGAGTTCAATCATTTCAGATAATTATCCCTGCCCCCATTTTTCATGCAGTATGATTTTTGCCATTCCCATTTGCAACATTTTCACAGCATGTTCTTTCAATTCCTTCCCCCCCCCCCCCCCCCCAGTCTCTGCACCTGCTTAAAATCTGTTACATCTCTAGCTTTTTCCAGTTCTGATGAAGGGTCCCAGACCTGAAACGTTAACCCTGTTTCTCGCTCCACGGATGCTGCCTGGCCTGCTGAGAGTTTCCAGTATTTTCTGTTGAGCATAATCTTAAAATTAGTTGGCAATTTAGAAGTAAAATCAGGAAGCACTTTTTCATACAGGGTAATGGAAGTCTGAAACACACTTTTTTCCCCCTCCCAAAAAAGGCTGTGGGTGCTGGGCCCCCCTTTAAAAGGCTGTGGGTGCTGGGCCCCCCTTTAAAAGGCTGTGGGTGCTGGGCCCCCCTTTAAAAGGCTGTGGGTGCTGGGCCCCCCTTTAAAAGGCTGTGGGTGCTGGGTCCCCCTTTAAAAGGCTGTGGGTGCTGGGCCCCCCTTTAAAAGGCTGTGGGTGCTGGGCCCCCCTTTAAAAGGCTGTGGGTGCTGGGCCCCCCTTTAAAAGGCTGTGGGTGCTGGGCCCCCCTTTAAAAGGCTGTGGGTGCTGGGCCCCCCTTTAAAAGGCTGTGGGTGCTGGGCCCCCCTTTAAAAGGCTGTGGGTGCTGGGCCCCCCTTTAAAAGGCTGTGGGTGCTGGGCCCCCCTTTAAAAGGCTGTGGGTGCTGGGCCCCCCTTTAAAAGGCTGTGGGTGCTGGGCCCCCCTTTAAAAGGCTGTTGATCTTTTCAAGTCTGAGATTGATTGTTTTGTTACCAAGGGGTATGGAGCAAAGGCGGGTTGAGGTACAGATCGGTCATGATCTAATTGAATGGCAAACAAGTGTGGGAGCTGAATGATCTATTCCTGTTTCTATACTTTAATTTTTTTTTAATGAAAATAAATTGCCTATTTAGCAACACTTGAGGAAATTCTAGGTCTTGCCCTCCTACAAGGGGAAATCTCAGGAATGGTTTACAGGAAACAAACTATTATTTGTGTGTGTGTGTTTTGTTGGGAGCAAGCACTGGTCTGCAAACTGAGGTTCCAACATTGTAGGCCATCTTGCTATCGTGCTTGCTAGGAGTGGAGCTTTGCAAAATGACCCCCATGTGTAAATTGTATTGTGACAACACTTGAAAGCTGAAGTATCACTTGCATGTTATTGATGCTGTGGTATCTGCATCCTTTAACCTTAGTTGCTGCAAATGCTGGTAACTTTCTCTGGTTCTCATTCAGGTATCTTCTGGAACAAGATTTTCCAGGAATGAGGATTGGACCTGAACCGACTACTGACTGCTTCATTGCTGTAATGAATGGGGATGTGGAGGGTGTGATTCCAGGAAATGCTCTGGTGGTGGATCCAAAAAAGCCATTCAGGAAACTTAATGCTTTTGGCAATGCATTTTTAAACAGGTTAGTACTTCTCGATCGCTAAGTTGGTAACAATATTTGGGGGGTGGGGAGTTTGAGATGTTGCGCAAACAAGATCAGTGATTTCTTAATTAAAAACTAATTACTTTCCTGGAGTTGAGGAGTTGCTGGGTTAAGCAGAATGAATCTCTGGAACGTATCAAGTTCACTGCAATGACTCCACATTTTTATGATGCCTGATTGGTTATGGGGGGGGGGGGGGGGTGTGAGTAGGGGGAGAGGAAGCAGATACTTGCAGAAAATTGAGGCCTGCCTACTGGTATCTAGGGCAGTTCTAAGTTTAAAGGTAAAAAAAATAGGAATTGATCATTAATACACCCAGTACCTGATGGTAGATTATTTTCCCATATCCAAATCTATTGATTAAAAAAAAATTAATAAAGCCGCATTGTCATCTCAGACTGCAATAACCTATCCTTTCTATGCACTGTAAGCAGTGTAAATAGGCACTTGCAATGTGATCTGCAGCATTTGACACCCAAAGACTGAGTGACACTATTGCAGATTGAGTATCTCAATCCAACTGTAGCCCTCCATTACATGCTAGTTACAAGGACACCTGTACATTTATTCAATCAAATCCATATTGCTTAAGTAGATTCATTGCTTTTTAGATTGCTTAGTGATTTTACCATTTTGATTTTTTTTCAGGCTTTATAATTCAGGTGTTTAATCTTCAGTGTTTTTTCTGGATTTAACCAAATTCTGTGGGTTTTTTTGTTCAAAGATGTTAACACTGTGAAATCGGGTTTGAAAATCCTGTTTTTTTTTGTATAGGTGGGGTTTCTTTTAAATCCAACTGAAACTTCCAAAATGCTTCTGGTAAGAGTATATAGTTAGTTTTCCAGTGTATTTTTCCCTGACATTTTCTGTCTTCAATCTGATTTCTATTTTAGCATAAACACAACTTCATAATATTATGTACTGCGATTTTTAAAATTGGGTTTTCTCAGGAGAACATGAGGTTATCCAGCCAATCGGCTTTCTGTGTACGGCCATACAGTTGATGCATTATAGATGGGTCTGGAAAGATAGACCTTCTTAAATTTTTAATATCGAATGTGTTTGAACAAGGGTAAAGGAATCAAATTAGAGAGAGCTAGAAAGAATAGAGAAATGGAGTGGTGATAATTTACTGATTCAGTGTGCTAGGGTGAAGTAATAAGACATTGATTTTGTGCTGGTCAATTAAGTGATTTTTAGTTGGCTATGGTTTGGTCAGTTTATTTATTTAAAAAAAAAAAGGAATTAAAGCTGCATTGCCTCCTAAAGTGATTATTTTTGTCATGTCTAAAAGCTGCTACCTATTGTCCCAGCTGATTCCATTGCAGTCTGCTGTTAATTCAGTGTTTTTACTCAAAAATCCAACTTGTATAGGCACTTAAATTAAGCAACTTAAATTTTTTTAATGCGTTCAAGGGATGTGGGTGTCACTGGAAAGAGCAGCATTTATTGCCCATCCGTAATTGCCCTCGAGTAGGTGGTGGTGAGCCACCTTCTTGAACTGCTGCAGTCCGTGTGGTGAAGGTACTCCCACAGTGCTGTTACGGAGGGAGTTCCAGGATTTTGACCCAGTGACGATGACGGAATGGCGATTGTATTTGAGTCAGGATGGTGTGTGACTTGGAAGGGAACTTTCAGGTGATGGTGTTCCCATACGCCTGCCGCCCTTGACCACCTAGGTGATAGAAGTCGTGGGTTTGGGAGGTGCTATCGAAACAGCCTTGGCGAGTTGCTGCAGTGCATCTTGTCGATGGTACACACTGCAGCCACGGTACGTCGATGGTGCAGGCAACGAATGTTTAAGGTGGTGGATGGGGTGCCAATCAAGTGGGCTGCTTTGTCCTGGATGGTGTTGACCTTTTGGTGTTGGGGCTGCACTCATCCAGGCAAGTGCAGAGTATTCCATCACATCCCTGACTTGTGCCTTGTAGGTGGTGGTAAGGGTTTGGGGAGTCAGGAGGTGAGACACTTGCTGTAGAATACCCAGCCTCTGACCTGCTCTTGCTGCCACAATATTTATGTGGCTGGGCCAGTTATGTTTCATGATCAATGGTTAAACCCCCCCCCCCCCAGCATGTTGATAGTGGGGGATTCGGCGATGGTAATGCAGTTGAATGTCATGGGGCGGTGGTTAGACTCTCGCTTGTTGGAGATAGTCATTGCCTGGCGCGTGTGGCGTGAATGTTACTTGCCACTTAACAGCCCAAGCCTGAATGTCGTCCAGATCTTGTTGCATGCGGACATGGATTGCTTCATTATCTGAGGGGTTGCAAATGGAACTGAACACTGTGCAGTCATCAGCGAACATCCCCACTTCTGACCTTTATGATGGGAAGGTTATTGATGATGCAGCTGAAGATGGTTGGGCCTCGGACACTGCCCTGAGGAACTCCTGCAGCGATGTCCTGGGGCCGAGATGATTGACCTCCAATCACCACAACCATCTTCCTTTGTGCTATGTATGACTCCAGCCAGTGGAGTGTTTTCCCCTTGATTCCCATTGACTTCAATTTTATTAGGGCTGCTTGATGCTACACAGGACACAAACAAAACACAGGATGTGTTTTTTACACATTCAATTCAAACTAACATAGTTAGAATTAAGCAACTTTTCCCTTGCTGACTTGTTACAAGTTCCAATTGATTGTCATGTTTTACATTTGAAAGTTATTGCCAAGTCTAATTTGTTGTAGTTTTATAGCAAGGATTTGGATCAAGTTTTTAAAATTAAAATGGAGAATCCATGCAATCATGTGGAGCACTTTAGGACATCCTAAGGATGTGATAGGTGCTATATAAATGCAGGTGATTTCTTTCCTCAAGTTCTTAAACATGTTGGCGCCCCCCAAATTCAAGCCTACCTTTCCCAAATGTCTCTGAATCTCCAATTGGATTTCCATTCTGCCATAGCACCTACATGGACCTAACAAGTCACAAATGGCTTTCTCTGTGACTGACTGACTGGTGTATTATCCCTCCTTGTTATCCTTAACCTCTCTCTAGCCTTTGAAACAGTCAACCACCTCATCCTCTTCAATGCCTCTCCTACATTGTCCAGCTCAGTAACACTGTCTGTTTGGTTCCAGTCTTACCTACCCCATCATAGCCAGAGCAATGCCTTCAATTCCCAGCCCTGTGTTATCTCCAATACCTCATGGATCTAACTGAGGCCCTCTCCTCTTCATCTACTACCCTTTTGGCAAAATCATCCACTGTACAGCTTCTACATGTATGCTGATGGTACCCAGCTCTACCTCTTCACCACTTCTCTCAACCCCTCTACTGCCTCTGTTGTCAGTCTGCATATCTGACATTCAGTCCAGGATGAGCCACAGTTTCCAACAGTAAACGTTGGGAAGACTCGAGCCATTGTTTTTGGCAACAAGCTCTGTACCTTTGCTACCGATTCCTTCCATCCTTCTCCCTGACCACGGTTTCGGGCTGAACCAGACTGCTCATATTCTAGGTGTCCTGCTCAGTCTGGAGATGAGCTTCCAACCCCATATTCTCAGAGGGATGCCTACTTCGCCTCCGTAGCATCACCTGCCTCGGACTACTTTTTTTTATTATTTGTTCCTGGGATGTTTGCGTCGCTGGCAATGCCAGCATTTATTGCCCATCCCTAATTGCCCATGAGAAGGTGGTGGTGAGCCACCTTCTTGAACCGTTGCAGTCCGTGTGGTGAAGGTTCTCCCACAGTGCTGTTGGGGAGGGAGTGCCAGGATTTTGACCCAGTGACTATGAAGGAACGGTAATGTATTTCCAAGTCCGGATGGTGTGTAACTTGGAGGGGAACTTGAAGATGATGGTGTTCCCATGTGCCTCTTGCCCTTGTCCATCTAGGTGGTAGAGGTCACGGGTTTAGGAGGTGCTGTTGAAAAAGCCTTAGCGAGTTGCTACAGTGCATCTTGTAGATGGTACCCACTGCAGCCACGGTGTGCCGGTCATGGAGGAAGTGAATGGTTAAAGTGGTGGATAGGTTGTCAATCAAGCAGGATGCTTTGTCCTGGATGGTGTTGAGCTTCTTGAGTGTTGTTGGAGCTGCACTCAACCCATCTGTTCCTGAAACCTTCATCCATGCCTTTGTCACCTCCAGACTCAAACATCCCAGTGCTCTCCTGGCCAGTCTAATTAAAAAAAAAAAAAAAAAAAAAAAAAACTGCAGTCATTGTAAAGTTCAACTCATTCAAAACTTTGCTGCCCTTATCCTATCATGCTCCAAATCCCACTCATCTTTGTCCTTGCTGACCCATATTGTTTCCAAGTCTCCTAATACCTCAGATTTAAATTTCTCATCCTTGTGTTTCAATTCCTTCTTTGCCTTGCTTCGACAGCCCTACAACTCCTCCACCCCCAAACTCTGTTCCCCGACTGACCTCGTGCATCCTCCCTTCCCCACCCCACTACTGGTGGCCGTACGCTCCACGCTCCCTAATTCTCTCCTTTTAAACCCCTCTGCCATTCCACCTCTCCTTTTTAAGATCTTCTTTAAAATCTTTAAGCAAGCTTTTGGTTACCCCTCCTAATATCTCCTGTGCCATGGCGTCCATTTTTTTGATGATTTTTTCCTTCAAAGCACCTTGACTATTTTCCATCTGCTGCCTTCTGAAATGTCCTAGCAAGCCACTTATTCAAGAAGGCGGCTCACCACCACCATCTCGAGGGATATTGGAGATGGGCAATAAATGTTGGCTTTGCCAGTGATGCCCACATCTCGTGATTGAATTAAAAAAGTTACTGTCTATCCATGTTTTTTAACAGAATTTTATTTTTATGTTTATAGAATGTTGCAGCACAGAAGGAGGCCATTCGGCCCATCGTGCCTGTGCCAGCTCTTTGAAAGAGCTATCCAATTCGTCCCACTCTCCTGCTCTTTCACTTGCCCTGCAAATGTTCCCCTTCCAAATATTTATCCAATTCCCCTTTGAAAGTTATTTTTCAATCTACTTCCACCACCCTTTCAGGCAGTGCCTTCCAGATCGCAACTCACTACGTAAATATGGTTTTCCTCCTATCGCCTCTGCTTCTTTTGCCAATTACTGTAAATCTCTGTCCTCTGATTACTGACCCTTCTGCCACAGGAAACTGTTTTTTCTTAATTACTCTTATCAAAACCCTTCATGATTTTGAGCACCTACTAAATCTCCCTTTAATCTTCTCTGCTATGAGGAGAACAACCCCAGTTTCTCTGGTCAAGCATATTTTGCTACTGTGCTTGAAATTTTAATGTTTATAAAACTACTTTGGTTTGCATTTCCTTGTTGATGATCTCTAAATGGTTGTTAACCATACAAATTTCATCAACTAGTCATTCATTTTGCTGCAGAAACTCTCAGCGGTGTAGTATACTGTTTACAGCAGCGTTTCCTCGGCCACCATGATTTGTATTGAAGGGCTGTAAAGCAAACACACTCGAGGAAGTCAATCTGTCTGAGGAATACCTCGACTAATTTGTTTTGGGGATTATGCTGAGAAACTTGGCAAAAATGTGCTTTCTAAATAAGGCACAACAAAGTTTAAAAAGATTTAAGTCTCCTGAAGGTACGATACAAGAAACTGAATCAGATATCATAATTACAGTCTCTAAAGTGTTTCATTAGTAAATATCAGTGGGGTATTGAGGAATATTCCTTTTGACTTTGAAGGATTGTTTTTGCAATGTTCATCAACTGCAGCAAAATTCATTTGTCTGTCTGGATGAGTATCTATTTATATCTAATTGACATGTTCTCTGACTGTCTTGTCAAAGGTTTGTTTTTGTCAGAGGGTGGTTTTAATTTTATATTTAATTTGATGTTTAGCCTGATTTGAAGCAGACTGCCAGCTTGATCGTTTCCTGCAAGCCCCAGCTCTGGATGCTTTTGCCTCATATATTTTTTCAGTCGTGTTCTTAAAGCTGAGACTCTAATGATGTGTATCGGTTTTTTCGATGGATATTTGAAATTGCATTACAGTAACAAGAGAATTTTTCATTTCAACCCTGTTACTTTGAACCTCATCACTTTTGTGACATTGGACCCAAGTCTAGTCTTTATTGGCTTGAATCTGGGCATTGTCCTACCCCCTCAATTTCATTTCAGTGAGAATCTGGATTTACCCTCTTCCATGCTGCTTCCCCCCCCCCCCCCCCCCCCCCCAAAAAAAAAAAAATCTACTTTCCAGGCTGAAAATCCCAAGTATTTCCAGGCCACACTCGTGGCTCAGCTTTTCGACATTAATGGTCAGACTCGTGGGTCTCTGCACTGCTTCTTGAGGTTGAATGTCACTCGTATCTCAATCACCAGAACTGGATGCAGTACTTAAGGTGTAGCCTAATCCAAGCTCTGTAGAGTTTGGTCACAAACCTCCTATGATTTGGATTCAGCTGTTCTACTGTAGTTGGGCATTCTCGGCTTTCTTAATTGCTGCTGTGCATTGATTGAACTTGTTAAACATAGTCTACTGAGACCCTGGGGTCTTTTGGCTTTGTCCTTGGCCATTTCAGCGCAGTTGATGGGATACAAGTGTCACTTACTCATTCTTCTGTGCACTTGTCTGCATTTAAATTAATCTGCCAGTGTTCTGCCTTGCCCACTTATCCAATTCATCCTGTAATTTCTGAGCTGCTTACGATTCCACTGTCCCTTCTAATTTGGTGTCCAAATTTGACCCTTTGCATTGAGTTTTTAAATTAGAAACAGTCGTCGTCCCACCACCAGCCCTTACTATCCTGTGTACCCCCTGACGTAAGCATTAATAATAATAAAACACCTCCGTTCAGTCCGTAAGGGTGACCCCGAGCTTCCGGTCGCCTGTCATTTTAATTCACCGCTCCATTCCCACTCGGACCTCACCGTCCTTGGCCTCTTGTATTGTTCCACGGAAGCTCAACGTAAACTCAAGGAACAGCACCTCATCTTCTGATTAGGCACTCTGCAGCCTTCCGGACTAAATATTGAGTTCAACAATTTCAGATCATAACCTCGGCCCCTATTACATTTTTTCTTGTAATTTTTCCACTCCTTCCCCCCCCCCCCCCCCCTTTTTTGTTTCTCTCTCACACCTGGCAGCTATCTCTTGCCCTGCCAGTACACTTTACACCTAATCTCAGCCTATTACCATCTCGTCTAGCTTCGAATACCTTTTTATTGTCTCTTTTACTTTTGTTTCTTTCACTTCTTTTGTCCGATCGCAGCCCTGCCTTCGATCTATTTTCTTTTCTTTCCAGTTTTGAAGAAGGGTTCAACCCGAAACGTCAACTCAAATTTCTCTCCACGGATGTTGCCTGACCTGCTGAGTTTTTCCAGCATTTTCTGTTTTGGATTTCCAACATCTGCAGTATTTTGTTATTGTGTTGTTTTCTGCCATTTGGCCAATTTCTTATCCATTCCCACAGTTTACCCTGAATCCTCCTAGCTTTGAAATAAACATAGATACATAGAAGATAAGAGCAGGAGTAGGCCATTTGGCCCCTTGAACCTGTTCTGCCATTTAATGAGATCATGGCTGATCATCCAAATTCAGTAACCTGTCCCTGCTTTCTCCATATCCCTTGATCCCTTTAGCCTTAAGAAATATATCTAACTTCTTCTTGAATATATTTAATGAATTGGCCTCAACTGCCTTTTGATGTGGAACTTTGTCAAATATCCTTTTGGTACCCATGTCGTACAGCTTTCTACTTACACTTAAATTTCCTGAACCCAGTGACAACTCGTTAAAATTGAACTAAACAATTGTCAGAATATTTGGTTCGCAGTAGATATCTCTCCAATAAATACCCATCACTTTCTTGATTGATATTTGCAGTTTTCAATGTGTTGATTTTTATTTCCTATAGTTTTCCTCAATTGTGCCTCCTCTCCTGAAGGAAACCACTCGGGCTGCTGTACAGTTTTATGGACGATCTTGGGTTGTGGTAACTTGCGCAAGTTTCCATTGCTCTCTCCTAACATCTACATGCCCACAATTTGGTAGGGGTCCTTAGACAGTGAGCAAGAGCCATGGCTCTTTTTCCCCTTCCTGGTTTGTATGTCTAAATGCCACACCATGCTGTGTATTAATTCCCTAAGTTAGTGGGGTGGGAGGGGCCACAAGCATAGATGGATTTTAATAGTACATCAATATTCATTAGCCAGTGATTTGTACAGATGTACTGAGTTCATTTTAGTCTGCTTTTTGGGCCTCCTTTTATGGTTGCTGATTATCCAAAAGTATATTAGATCAACAAGTGCTCTGCATGATTTGTTTAAAAACCTAATAAATTTCACATTTTGGGTCAGATTTATAACTCTTGTTTACTAATGTATCTCCTGTTTCTTTTGATTGTAGCTATTACCTTAGAATCTTCTAATTAGATGGGCCGAATGGCCGTCCTCATCATACTTATCTTGTGATTTTTGTGCAGTAGGGTTTCCAGCAGGCAAACATTTTTGTAGGCTAAAATAACGACATCAATTTTATTTTGTATTTTTCTGTTTTCCCCTCGCCACCCATGTTTGAGCCAAAAGCTGTCCAGTTGATATTCCAGTTACTTTCTCCTTTGAAGGGGCCCAGAGCAACATTTGTAAACAAATATTTGAGATTCTA
The DNA here is from genome assembly GCF_052327205.1 of Somniosus microcephalus. Classification (NCBI taxonomy): domain Eukaryota; kingdom Metazoa; phylum Chordata; class Chondrichthyes; order Squaliformes; family Somniosidae; genus Somniosus; species Somniosus microcephalus. The sequence goes on from NC_140995.1 coordinate 226,150,504, forward strand.
TCTAGGTAATTTAAAAGTCTTTCATTCAGTGCATGTCCTCACACTTCACTTCAGTGTTACTTATACATGCTGTGTGTCACACTGTCATGTACAGTTGATTGGCTCAAATATTTATTATACATTTAAAATGGCACGTGGCCGCAACATTCCAAAGGAATTGCACCTTTAGGTACTGCGCTTGAGATCACATTATGATCCATTAAGTAGTGGGGCTCAGCTGATGTTACATGACGGATGCACTACTGATCTTGAGCTTCAAAAATTGGATTAAGACTTTCTATGACCACCTAACTGTTGCTTTTGGACCAACAACCCGCTTACATTTATATGATGCCTTTAACGTAGTGAAACGTCCCACAATGCTTCACAGGAGCATAATCAAACAAAAAATGAAATCCAGTCACAAGAAGGAAACACAAGACAGATGACCAAAAGTGTGGTCAAAGGTAGGGTTTAAGGAGTGTCTTAAAGAAGGGTGAGGTTTAGGAAGTGAATTCTAGAGCTTGGGACCAATGTTCCCTTTTAAGCTGTGCAGCCGCGCAGAGTTCTGGAGCTCTCGCGCAGCCAGCTCTCGGCTTTTAATTAGGGAAAAACCGCACATGCACGGTATATTGAATGGGTCACGCAGCTCCTTTTTAAAGGAGTCGCACACCCCCAAAAAATTTTAAAAGGAACATTGCTTCGGACCTAATCTCGGGGACCATCTTCCAAACATCCACAAGTAGAATCTAAAGGATACTGCAAATAATGACATTTTCTTCCAGATTCTGTGTAGTAGCTTGTCTGCCCAATCGCAGCACATAAGTATCTTTGTTACTGTATTAATTTATATATTTTAAAGGGTGGGGTGGTAATGGTGAACTTGAATGAAAAGGGTTATTGGAAGTGTTCTTGCCACATTACTGTGCAGTTGACTGACACTCGGACAATGCACCAATCCCGCACAAGAGAAAAATCAGAAGCAGGGTTTGAGTGTTTGGCGATACATCGCCATTCACTATCTCCGAACGTCCCAAAGCACTTTACAGCCAAATAAGTCATTTTGAAGTGTCGTAATGTATTAAATGCAGCAGCAACCTTTGTGCACAGCAAGCTCCCACAATCGGCAATGATGTACATGACCATGTAATCTGCTTGTGATGTTGGTTGAGGGATAAATGATGGCCAGGATGCCAGTAGAACTTTCCTGCTCTTTGAATAGTGCAGTGGGTTCTTTTACATCCACCTGAGAGGGGAGGTGCCTCTGTTTAACTTCTCATTTGAAAGACGACGCCTCCAACAGTGCAGCACTCCAGCAGTGATCAACACTCAATTTTGAACACCATCAGATTGCGTCTTAAATTTTCATTGTTCTAATGCCTCAGTTTGGTGGAGTCTGCTCATAATTAAAATGTAAAAGGCTATGGGAATGGGACTAGGTGGTCAGAGAGCCGGTACAGGTGCAAAAGGCTGAATGGTCTCTTCCTGTGCTCTTAAGCCCCACAGAAGCAGAACTCCGAATCTTAAGTGACCTTGTGATTGCTGAGGAAAAATAGTTTGAGCTTTAGATATTCCAATTTTGGAATTTACTGGCAAAGACAAATATTGAGACAAAACCATTCTCCAAGACGCGATGTAGCTTTGAAAATGTTTCTGTGCAGGTGGTGGGTAATAAAACTGATGAGTAATGGCAAATTAAATTTGCAAAAAAAATCTTGGTCTTTGAATTCTTGATCGAGTCTAAGCTGTGATGCGGCAGTTTTGTAATCATTGCTCTAACCACCCCAGTCTTTTTCTCTAATTTGATGCTGATTCTGTGATAATATCTTCCTTGGACTCTGCTGTTTAAACCCAGGATAATTCTACAGTGAAAGATGACAGCTAACTCCAAATTATTCAATTCAGTATTTGAAAGAACCTGTTTTTCTTCAATATTTGCGAGTTCCAGGAAGTACGGTAATTTCTTATGAAGTTGTTTAATAAGCTAAAGGAAAAGCTTGCTTAAATTGCTTCAGTCAGCAGTTTTATCTTCCTATGCCCATCAGTTGGTTCAATTCCCATAACTGATACGTGAGGCCATCTTTTTAAATCCTGCACTTTAAACTGGAGTAACTTTTTAAGCCCATTAATTATCTAAAAGCTCCTTCCTCAGATGATACCGTCACGATCTATGTTCTGAAACTGAAGAAAAGCAACATAAACTTATTAGGAATTTACTCCCATTGGAATTAATTGGTGGGTGGTGGCAGACTTTCATTTATCAGGGTTGCTCTTAAGTGGAGTTAAATCTGGTCTGGAATAGAAAATGATCGCACAGCACTGCTAGCTACCTTAAGCAATGGCCTTACAACTTCTTCTGTTATGGATGACGTGACCTTGGTATAGTTTTCACCTTCCCCACCCAAGAAAACTTAAACAAATAAAATGTATTTTTAAAAAAGAAATTGGAGAGACTATCAAAGTAGAGAAGTTTTCAGTACGTTTAATAGATTTCAGTAGCTATAGTCTTTAGAGCATTAAAATACTTTATAAATTTCTAATTGTGTTATTGTAGCTACTTTGAGATTCACAATATGGTGAACCATATAATGGTAAACCATTAGATAAGCATAGAATGGTTACAGCACAGAAGGAGGCCATTGAGCCCGTGCCAGCTCTCTGCAAGAGCACCTCAGCTAGTCCCACTCCCCCGCCCTTTCTCCGTAGCTCTGCATTTTTTTCCCTTCAGGTACTTATCCAATTCCCTTTTGACAGTCACAATTGAACCTGCCTCCACCACCCTTTCAGGCAGTGCATTCCAGATCCTAACCACTCATTGCATAAAGTTTTTCTTGTCGCCTTTGGTTCTTTTGCCAAACACCTTAAATTTGTGTCGTTCTGGTTCTCTTTCCGCCAGTGGAAACAGTTTTTCTCTCTCTCTCTCTACTCTGTCTGGACCATCATGATTTTGAACCGCTCTATCAAATCTCCTCTCAACCTTCTCTGCTCTAAGGAGAACAACCCCAACTTCTCTAGTCTGTCCACATAACTGAAGTCCCTCATCCCTGGAATCATTCAATCTTTTCTGCACCCTCTCTAAGGTCTTCACATCCTAATGTGTAGTGCCCAGAATTGAGGGCAATGCTCCAGTTGAGGCTGAACCAGTGTTTTATAAAGGTTCCTCATAACTGCCTTGCTTTTGTACTCTATGCCTCTATTCATGAAGCCCAGGATTCCGTATGGTTTTTTTTTTTTAACCACTTTCTCAACCTGCCCTGCCACCTTCAACAATTTGTGCACATATACCCCAGGTCTCTGTTCATGCATCCTCTTTAGGATTATACCCTTTAGTTTATATTGCCTCTCATTCTTCCTACCAAAGTATGTCACTTTGCACTTTTTTGCATTAAATTTCATCTGCCACGTGCTGCCCATTTCACCAGCCTGTTTATCTTCTTGAAGTCTACCACTCTCCTCCTCACTATTCACTATACTTCCAAGTTTTGTGTCATCTGAGTCAGAAGGTTGTGGGTTCAAGTCCCACTCCAGGGACTTGAGCACATAAATCTAGGCTGACACTCCAGTGCAGTGCTGAGGGAGTGCTGCACTGCCGGAGGTGCTGTCTTTCGGATGGGACGTTAAACCAAGGCCCCGTCTGCGCTCTCAAGTGGATGTAAAAGATCCCATGGCACTATTTCGAAGAGGAGTTATCCCCGGTGTCCTGGTCAATATTTATCTCTCAACCAACATCATGACCAGATAATCAATTTTTTAAAAATCGCATTGCTGTTTGTGGGAATTTGCTGTGTACAAATTGGTTGCCATGTTTCCCACATTACAACCGTGACTCCAGTTCAAAAGTACTCCATTGACTGTAAAGCGCTTTGAGGCGTCCAGTGGTCATGAAAGGCGCTATATAAATGCAAGTTTTGAAATTGTGCCCTGTACACTCAAGTTCAAGTAATTAATATATATCAAGATTTATGTAACCCTATAGATGCTGTCCTGTATATTATAGATCTATATATTAAAAGCATACACAAAGCTTAGCTGTGTAATTTAAGACTTGTTATGAATCGAATGTCTTCTCCAATAAGAGGCAAAGAGAATGCATAATTCTACAGCAGTGGGCAAAAATCCATTTGGAATATTTTGGTGCCAGTGTCAAATGAAACCAAAGTACAATGATCTTTGTCAAGCCCCAAACTAAATATAATGCATCAAATGATCATGAATCTGAGCATTCAGGATTTCAACTTGGGAATTTTTTGAGCACTTAAAACAAAGCACACTACTGTGTGGTAGAATGGCTCTCAGGACTTTTGATTACTGAGGGAAAACATTTCCTCAATGGCAGAAAAGAACAGCAGACAAATGAAATACAAGTGGTTGGATTTATTTGATTGTAGATGTTGTTTTTATCGGCCTCGCACTCTTTCTCCCTCACCTTTTTTTAAATCTAAACATTCAAATGCAAATTTTTTAAGCAGCTTCTGCTTTTTTTGGTGTGCTCTCTTTCCTGACCCCAAACAAATGTTACCACTCGTGGTCCTTCAAGGGAGAAACAACTGCTTGGATTTATATAGCACCTTTTTAACATAGAAAAATTCCCTATGGTTTTTCATAGAAATGAGGAGAAATTAGGAGGTGTGCATGGGTGTGTTTTGAGAAGAGGTGGAGAGGCAGAGGGGTTCAGGGAAAGAATTCTCTGCAGTGGGACATAGGCAGTTGGAGGCATTGCTGCCAATGGTGGGACAGGAGAGGGGTAGGGAAGTACACGAGAGAGAGAGAGAGAGAAAGATAGATTTGCATTTATATAGTGCCTTTCACACCCTCAACGTCCCAAAGCACTTTACAACATTTTGAAGTGTAGTCACTGTTGTAATGTAGGAATTGTAGCAGCCAATTTGTGCACAGCAAGCTCTCAAACAGCAATGTGATAATGATCAGATAATCTGTTTGTGATATTGATTGAGGGATAAATATTGGCCGGATCACTGGGGATAACTCCCTTGCTCGTCATCAAAATAGTGCCATGGGATCTTTTACGTCCACCTGAGAGCAAACTGGGCTTCAGATTAACGTCTCTTCCGAAAGATGGCAACTCTTGACAGTGCAGCGCTCCCTCAGTATTGCACTGGAGTATCGGCCTAGATTTTTGTGCTCAAGTCTCTGGAAGGGGCGAACCCATAACTATCTGAGGTTGGAGAAGCCAGAGTCAGATCAGAATGGGAGTTTTGCCAGGAAGGTTGTATGGCTGATGCAATAATGTAATTGCTCTGCATTAACACCAGCCCTAGCCTTCATTGCTTCTGGCACTAGACGTCAATGTTCTTTTTCCCCAGCTACTGTTGCTATACTCATTCTGCCAGGTCCTTCCTTCCCTGTGTAAAGTTGACAAGGTAGCACACGCCCTGTTTCATCTCTCCACTCTGGGAATGATTAGATCATTTCTGTGCCTACTGGAGGCAAGGACAGATAATTGGTTGAGGTTGAGACAGAAGTCTGGCTTATCTCTGGGATGAGAAAGGAAAGGGAAAGCTATAGGGAGAGAAAGTATGTAATGCATATAATGGGTGGAAGACAGACACACAAACATACCCCCACACTGCAGAGAATGTGTCCCCTACAGAAGACTGAGACTGTCTAAGGACTTACAGAAAGCGAGCAAGTGAAGACAAATCAAAAGGCAACAATGAGGAAGTGAGAGTAACAGCAAGACAGGAGAAACAAAGACTGAGTGACCACAAGCAGCAATTCAACAAATAGCTAGATAATCTGTTTTAGGTGTTGGTTGAGGTTAAATGTTGACCAGGAGAACTCCCCGCTCCTCTTCAAATGGTTCGTGGAATCTTTTATGTCCACCTGAAGGCAGACGGGGTCTCTGTTTAACATTTCATTTGAAAGACGGCAGCGTTCCCTTCGTACTGTATAGAAGTGCTGTCCTAGATTACGTGCTCTAATCTAGTATGGGGCTTAAACCAAAACCTTCTGACTCTGAGGTGACCATGCTGCCGCTGTGTTAAGGTATGGGAGATCATTTTGCATTTTATTAATCTTGATATGTTTGTGTAAACTCTAACTTTCACTACAGATTGTTACATAGTTTTAAAGTATAACTATTTTTAAACCAGGCTGTTAAATATTTTTCTATTTCTTTTGGTGTAACATTTTGTATGGCAAGTACTGATCAGTACAATGCAAGAGAAGTAAAAGGCCTGAGGATATTGTGTGCTGGCCTTTTCCCAGGAATGTGAGCTTAGTTCATGGAATATTTTGAGTGGTGCAAAAATATTCCAATAAACTGACCCCTAATTATCTGTTGAAGTCAACTTTGTGTTAATTTATATTGAATTCCTTATAGGGCACTCGGGTGGTGGGGATGGTGGCGGAGTGATAAGCAAGTGAGTTGAGTATTCTCATTCATTTACTGCTACGATAGAATGGGAAATTTTTACTTTGGAGTTCTGAGCTAAGATCAGCATTTCAGCTAGAAGGGATAGTGTGAATCATTCCCCCTTACCTGCATGCACCTCCTCGCCCTCCCCAACCAACTAGGTAATGAAATGTAATTACAACTGATGAAAGATATACTGGCTGCATATTTGATCTGAGCAGATCTTTGACCAAAATGTTAGATGTGAGTGGCATTTATCAGGCTGCTCGTTCACTGCCACAATAGGCAGCTCCTTTCCAGTAGCAGGGGTAATGTGGACGGTAATAAAAATAGAAAATCATGGAAATTCTCAGCAGGTCGGGCAGCATCTGTGGACCAGAGAAAGAGTTAACGTTTCAGGTCGATGACCTTTCATCAGAACTGGAAAAAGTTAGGGATGTAACCGGGTTTAAGCAAGTACTGTACAGAGGCATGGAATAGGGGAGGAAAGAAAGGGAAGGCCTGTGACAGGGTGGCAGGCAGGAAAGATTAAATGATATAATAAGGCCAGACTGGGTAACTTTTCTTCGCGTGCTGCCAATCTCTTACATGCCTCCTTTTTATCTTCTCCAATTTCTCTACTACCTCCTTTACTGTGACATTGGCAGCATTCTCCTCTTTAGTGAAGCTAGATGCATGGTACTTATTTAGTACCTCAGCCATGCCCTCTGCATCTACAAGATGATCTCCTTTTTAGTCCTTAATCGTCCTACCCTTCCTTTGACTACCCTTTTACTGTTTATATGTTTATAAAAGACTTTTGGGTTCCCTTTTATGTTACCCGCTAGTTATTCTCATACAGTTCTCCCCTGTACTTTCTGTATTCACCTTGGTTCTCTACTGAATTATGAACCCAACATTTATTTTAAGTTTGTTTCATTTTAATCTCTATCTTTAGTCATCCAGAGAGCTCTAGCTTTGAATGCCTTCCTTTCCTCCTCGTCATAATGTCTAGTCTGTACCCGAACTATCCTCTTTTGAAGGCCTCCCATTGCTCATTTACTGTTTTACCTGCTAATTTTTGATTCCAATCCATAAGAACATAATTAGGAGCAGGAGTAAGATATACAGCCCCTCGAGGCTGCTCCGCCATTCAATATCCTGGTTAATCTTCAATCTCAACTCCACTTTCTCGCCCGATCCCCATATATCTTGATTCCCCTAGAGTCCAAAAAATCTATCTCGGCCTTGAATCCACCTGGGCCAGATCCCTTTTCAACTCACTGAAATTAGTCATCCTCCAGGTGAATATTTTCATTTGATTTTTCCTTGCCCTTTTCCATATCTACTCTATAAACCTAATGATGGGCTCTCCCAGTGAAACATGCTCCACTTGCCCCACTTTATTCCCCAGAACTAGATCCAGCACAGCTTCCTTTCTCGTTGGGCTGGAAACCTACTGATCAAGAAAGTTCTCTTATACACATTTCAGGAATCCCTCCCCTTCTTTGCCCTTTACACTTAATTAATAATTTGTGGATTGACATGGATGTCCCCTGACACTGACCATCACCAATGACCTAATGTATCATACATTATTCAGAAAAAGCTTCAATTTACACTAGAATCTCCAACACCAGCTGCATTTTCTGTTGGTTAACTGAGGTTACTGTGAAAGTAGGTCACTTATTATAGAGACTATTGTTAAGTCTGTGTGTTATATTGAGAATTATTACACAGACCACGAGTAAAATTTAACAGGTCTTTACTACTCGAAGGTCAGGGCGGAACTGCCCAATAAATCATTACACAGCACTTGTATACTGGTGTGGTCACCTCCGGTATTACAGTATACAGCAGCCAAGATAAAGTAGTGCAACCCTTAAAATAGTTCTCTTAAAGGTGGAACGGTTACATACACTACAATCCTCCCTTTTTAGCTTAACAGTATATATTCCTCATTAAACATAACATCATAACATATATACACAACTTCATGTAAACACAGTTCACAGATTCAGTCTCTCTGGAGGCTTCCTGACTCGGTCTGGATAACGCCTCGGTGGTGTAGTAGGTTCTTTTGACAAGGTTGATTCGGCTTGAATGCCAGTGTCGGGTTCATCTGATTCCAGTATTACCGGATCGGAGGTAGATACTATGGGTATCTCTGCTTCATCATTAGGCGTATAGAGTTGTGGTGTAGGTTGGCCCTTTTCGGATGACTCTATGATCTGGTCAACATGGCGCCTTATTATGCTTTCACCAATGTCCACGGTATACATCAGCGGTCCTAGTCGTGTGCAAATAGTTCCAGGCTGCCATTTCTCGGTACGGTAGTCCCGGGCCAAAACTTGTTGACCTATCTGGAAGGTTCTAGTTGGCCTTTCATTCGTGCCTTGAAATTGCCAGTTCTCTACGTCCCTTCTGATGTTTGGCTTGATCAAATCCATCCAGCATCTTAGTCTTCTATTGAAAAACATCGTGGCGGGAGTTTGGTTTGTGACCGCATGTGTTGCATTCCTGTACGCCAACAAGAAGTTATCTACCTTATGTTGTAGATTTATGTCTTCATTACCCATGGCCTTTATGGCCTTCTTGAAGGTCTGGACAAACCTTTCAGCTAATCCATTGGTGGCGGGATGGTATGGGGCGGACGTGTAGTGTTTAACCCCATTGTTTTTTAAGAACTTCCTGAATTCTTCGGACACAAATTGCGGTCCATTATCAGAACAGATCTGTTCCGGCAGCCCATTCCTGGCAAACATGGTCCTTCATACTGTGATGGTTTTTTCCGTGGTGGTGGAGGACATCTTTATTACCTCCGGCCACTTGGAGTGTGCATCCACCGCGATTAAGAACATTGAGTCCATAAATGGACCAGCAAAGTCGATATGTACCCTTTGCCATGGAGATGAGGGGCTTGTGGTGGGGCGTTTTGGACCTTCTGGCATCCTAGACAGCTCTTGGTCATTTCTTCGATGTCTCCATCGATACCTGGCCACCACACAAACGCTCTGGCTAGGTTCTTCATTTTCACTCCACCCAGATGCCCCTCGTGAAGCTCCTTTAGCACTTTATGCTGAAGTTTGGGTGGAATCACCACTCTGGATCCACACATCAAGGTTCCTCGGCACACTGACAGCTGTTCTCCTCTTTGCGAGAATGCTGGCAACAGTGGCTCGCCATGTGCTGGCCATCCCTTCACCGTTAAATCGTAGACTCGTGAGAGTCGGGTCATTTCTCGTTTCCTTTTCAATGGTAGAATTTGTTACTGGTAGACATTCCACTATGGTTGAGTGGAACATCTCCACTGGGTCCACTGTAGGCGCCTCTTCTACCGTTGGCAACGGTAGGCGCGATAAACCGTCAGCATTCCCATGCTGTTTTGATCCTTCGTATTCTATGTCATATTGGTGTGCCCCTAGGAAAAGGGACCACCTCTGTAGCCTTTGCGCTGTCATAATGGAAACGCCCTTTTTAGGGTTGAATATGGATACCAACGGCTGGTGGTCTGTCAGCAGTGTAAACTTCTTGCCCTGCAGGTAATGATTGAACTTCTTTACTCCCCACACAAGGCTGAGAGCCTCCCTATCTATCTGAGCATAGTTGCGCTCAGCGGAGGTCAATGATCTGGATGCAAATGTGACTGGCCTTTCCGAGCCATTTGGCAACTTGTGTGAGAGTACTGCTCCAATACCATAAGGGGAAGCATCACAAGCTAGACGAATAGGTAGCGTTGGGTTGAAGTGAGCCAACACTTCCTCCTGAGGTGATCAATGCCTTGCTTTTGCGAAAGGCCTTCTTACAGTCCTCGCTCCACTTCCATGGTACTTCTTTCTGCAACAGAGCATTCAGCGGGTGCAGCACCGTGGATAGATTTGGCAGAAACTTATGGTAATAGTTAATCAACCCTAGGAACGACCTCAACTGGGATACATTTTCCGGAGCGGGAGCCTTCACAACAGCTTCAATCTTGTCAGGTGACTTGTGCAGCCCCTCCTGGTCAATGACATGACCACAGTACGAAATCCGTTTCTGAAAGAACTCACATTTCTGGCGATTAACTCGAAGGCCATATTCCTTCAACCTGGTGAGCACCAGTTTCAAATTTGCGAGGTGTTCCTCATCGTCCTCTCCTGTAATCAGGATATCGTCCAAGTAACATTGAGTGCTTGGAATTCCCTGTAATACCTGCTCCATGGCCCTCTGCCAAATTGCTGGAGCCGAAGCCACTCCAAAAACCAGTCTATTATATCGATACAAGCCTCTGCGTGTTGATTGTGAGATACTGGCGCGACTCTTCCTCAACTTCCATCTGTAAGTACGCTTGCGCCAGGTCTATCTTGGTGAAGTGTTTCCCGCCAGACAATGAAGCAAAGATATCCTCAATCCGCGGAAGTGGATATTGCACCGTGTGAAGCACCGGATTAACTGTGATCTTGAAGTCTCCACAGATGCGGACCTTCCCCGGTTCCCCTGGCTTGTTACTCGATGAACGCTTCATGACGGGAACAATGGGCGTGGCCCACTCACTCCAGTCCACCTTAGACAGTACTCCTGAACGTTCAAGCCCTTCCAGTTCAGCTTCCACAGCAGGTCATATCGCATAAGGTACCGGTCTGGCTTTGAAAAATTTTGGGTTTGCATGTTCTGCAATCTTGATTTTTGCCTTAATTCCTCTGTGTTCCCAGTTCCTGTTGGAACACCTCTTTAGCCTCATCCAATATTCTGGACAATTGTTCAGGTTTGACATCTTTCTTTCCGGAATCTACCGTTATTGCTTTTAGGGAGTGCCAGTCCATATTTATTTTCCTGATCCACTCCCGTCCCAGAAGTGGTGGACCTCCCTCAGGCAGTACATATATGTCCATTCCTTGGTGTTCTTTGCCCTTGTGTATCACCTTGACTTTTATCTTTCCGATGGGGTATACTTTTTGCCCCGTGTATGTCTGCAATACTATCTCCGTATCCCGTAGGGGAATATGTGTGAATAACCTTTTGTAATCTTGCTTATTCATGACCGTCAACGCCGATCCGGTGTCCAATTCCATCTTCACCTGGACTCCTGCTATCTGCAGTGTGACCCAGATAGTTTGTCGGTCAGCTTCTTTACTCACATTGTGAATTCTCAGACTACCCAGTTCCTTGCTGTTGGATTCTGAATCCGAATTCTGTTCATCCGAACTCTTCTCAGCCACCTTATGTACCTTTCTGCACTTTTCCTGCGGTGACTTTTTGTTGCTGGTCTTCTTTCCTGACCGGCATACTTTAGCTATGTGACCAAGCTTGCCACATTTTCTACATTCCTGGTTTTTAAACCAGCATTGGTTCTGATCGTGTTTTGTCTTCTCACAACGATAACATTTCGTTGTACCCAAAGCCATTTGATCTACGCCGAGTATCGCTGCCTTCAGCTGCATTTCCGCAGTGCCTCTCGCTGCGGCTTCGTGCGATGCTGCAATAGAGACAGCCTTATCAAGTGTAAGATCATTCTCTTCAAGCAGCCGCTTTTGTGTTCCTTCTTTCGACAATCCGCACACGAATTTGTCTCTCAGTGCCTCTGTCAGTCCTTCCCCAAACTGACAGTATTTCGCTAGCTTACGCAGTTCAATTAAGTACTCCGCGTTGCTTTCCTCTTTCAGTTGCGTTCTCGCATAAAATTTAAATCGTTCCGCTAACATCAGCGGTGTGGGGTTCAAATGATCCTTCAGGACAGCAACAATTTTAGCAAAAGTCTGATCCGCCGGTTTAGCTGGTGATAGACGATGCTTCAATAGCCCGTATGTCTTTGCACCCATTGAGTTTAGTAAGGTTAGTGCTTTATCTTCATTTGATATTTTATTTGCCTTACAATATATCTCTATGCGTTCTACATACGTGGCCCAATCTTCAACATCGGGATCGAAATCGTTGATGTTACCACGCTTAGGCATCCTCGCAATCTTCTTGAGAAACAGAGATTTTTCTTTAACTTTTTTTTTCAAAATGGCGGTTTCCCGCGCTTGTCTTCTTCCCCGCCCACGAAAATGGTGGCTTCCCGCGTTTGCCTTTCTCCCCCGCTGGCTGTAATGGCGATTGCCATATTGCTGCGTTCGCCCTCCCCAGCGGTTCTCGAATCGTGCCTCCCAGCCCCTCTTGCAGTCTGGTCCTTTCCCCCCCGGCTGCGGCTGAGTTCTCCGCGGTTTTTTAAAAATTTTCTCCCGCGCCTTTCGCTGTCCCGGTCGCTGCGCCTCGCGGCCTCGGTAGCTGCCCGGCCTTTTTCACCGGTCGAGCTTGCTCTCGATGCTGTTGCGTCTCCCAGCCCGCTTGCAGCCCGGTCTCTCTCACCGGCTGCGTTTGCATTCACCGCGGCTTCCGTGCCTTACGCTGCCCCAGTCTCGGCGCCTCTGGCCCCGACTTCTGTCCGGCTCTTTTCCCCGGCCGTGGTCGAGTTCTCCGCCCTTATATCCTCCGATCTTCCCTCCCCTATTTCACAGCCAACGTGGCCGACTTGCTGCTCGTCGCTGATCGGCTTACCCACCACCGTGATAGAAAGGATGATCACTGCCTGTTGCTGATGGAAGGCTTCGTGTCAGAATTCTTCCTTTGCTCTGCAGACCCGAGTCTTCTCTCAGCAGAATGATGAGGGCGGATGCCTCCTCTCGACGCCCGTTAAACTGCCTTGGATGTATCTCTGCCGCAGGGTAAGATCGTACTCGTCGCCACTGTTAAGTCTGTGTGTTATATTGAGAATTACTACACAGACCACAAGAGTAAAATTTAACAGGTCTTTACTAGTCGAAGGTCAGGGTGGAACTGCCCAATAAATCATTACACAGCACTTCTACTGGTGTGGTCACCACCGGTATTACAGTATACAGCAGCCAAGATAAAGTAGTGCAACCCTTAAAATAGTTCTCTTAAAGGTGGAACGGTTACATACACTACAACTATGGGCCCGATTTTTGGCTTGTGTGGGGAAATGGTCACGTTTCCTCGAATGTGGGGTTTCTGACACACAAAATGTCAGCCAGCTCCACGCAATTTTCCCTCAAGTGGCCAATTAATTCCCAGCATGTGGGCAGCCTTGCTAATTGTCCAATTCGTGTCAGAAAGCCCCACAGTATGATGTCGTCATTCGTGGTGCTTTCAAAGTGTCCAGCAAGCTTCTCAACCACTCTTGCACAATGGCAGAGGAGCCTGCACCAGCTGCTGCCAGCGGCAGAGGCCGAGCTGCGGCCAAATTCAACGAGACGTCATTGCAGACCTTGGTGGATGGGGTAAGGGCCCACAGGGAGGCCCCCTACCCTCGCTCAGGGAGGAAGAGGCCTTCCAAGGAGTCCACAGCTGCCTGGATGGAGGTGGCAGCAGAGGTAAACTCTCTGGGTGTCACCTGTCGCACCTGGCTGCAGTGCAGGAAGCACTTCCATGACCTTCACCGCACAGGGAAAGCAAGTATGAAGTTTCCATCACCCTCAACCTGATCCCCATTGCCTTTCCCCAACAGCACTCTGCTTCAGCAATCTCTTCCTACATAAGAAATAGGAGTAGGCCAATCGGCCCCTCGAGCCTGCTCCGCCATTCAATAAGATCATGGCTGATCTGATCCTAACCGCCAATCCACTATCACAGAACCATCTCCTGAATCTAACAGAATTAGACACATGAAATAGGAGCAGGATCAGGCTACACGGCCCCTGGGCCCGCTCCGCTACCCACAGGGCCATGACCGATCCGAACCTAGACTCATGTCCAAATTCCTGCCCGCTCCCCGTAACCCTTAATTCCCTTTTCTTCTAGGAAACTGTCTATTTCTGTTTTAAATTTATGTAATGATGTAGCTTCTACAGCTTTTTGGGGCAGCATATTCCATGGACCTACCACCCTCAGTGAAGTAGTTCCTCCTCATCTCAGTTTTGAAGGAGCAGCCCCTTATTCTAAGACTATGCCCCCTAGTTCTAGTTTCACCCATCATCGGGAACATCTTCCCCGCATCCACCCGATCCAACCCCTTCACAATCTTATGTTTCAATAAGATCGCCTCTCATTCTTCTGAACTCCAATGAGTAGAGTCCCAATCTACTCAACCTCTCCTCATATGTCCATCCCCTCATCCCCGGGGTTAACCGAGTGAACCTTCTTTGTACTGACTCGAGAGCAAGTATATCCTCCACATCCCACTTCAGTCATATCCATGCACCCTTACCCATTCCGTCTCTCTCTATGCTCACATTCACATAACTATTCCACCATCCAGTCTTGTCAATAGTTTTAATGCCATCATTTTCCTGTACATAAAAAAATCTGGTGCCAGCTGCTGCAGTTATGGTGTCTGTCATTTGGCGAATGGGAATGTCACATAGGGGCCTTAGGATAACTTGCAGATGACTGCAAGCTGGTCAAAGTTGTTGGAAAGTGCAGGCATGGGCCACTGTCCATGGTCAGTTCAGAAGCCGTGAGGCTGCAGTGTTTGATGTACCAGGCTACGCAAATCTGCCCAGGATGAGTGCATTCCGCCCAGCAATGTTCTCGCGCACTGGTGCCGCTGGTTGGCGGGCCTCTGCAGGATGCTAGTTTCTGTCGTCCTCCTCCTCCTCCTCCGCATCATCCTCATCCGAGACGGCTCTGAGGAGCCTCTTGGTCCTGCGGAATCGGCAAGCCACGACGCTGTGACATGTTGTGAAGCACACAGCATACCACAACGATTTTGGAGACCCTGGCTGATGAGTACTGTAGGGCTCCACCTGATCTATCGAGGCATCTGAAGCGCATCTTCAGCAATCCAATGGTTTGCTCGATAATGCATCTGATGGTAATGTGGCTGGAGTTGTAGCGCTCCTCAGCTTTGCTGGCTGGTCTCCTCAACGGTGTCATTAGCCAAGAGCGCAGGGCATGTCCCTTGTCTCCAAGCAGCCATCCTTGAAGTTCGCTTGGCGGACTGAATAGTGGAGGCACAGTAGACTGGCGCAGTATGAAGGAGTCATGGCAGCTGCCAGGGAACCTGGCACAAACATGCAAAATCACCTTGTGGTCACACACCAGCTGAACGCTAAGGGAGTGGAAGCCCTTGCGGTTGACAAACTCCTGGATTGCGGTGGGGTGCCCTGAGGGCCACGTGTGCAGTCAGTGACGCCCTGCACCCTTGGAAAGTCTGCCAGCTGAGCGAATCCTCACACTTGCACGATCCCTGGTGAAATGGATGTGATTGTGCGCGATGGCAACGAGGGCATCGGTTACCTGCGTGATTCATGTGTGTGCAGCAGCCTGGGAGATGCCGCTGATGTCTGCTGCTGATCCCTGGAAGGAGCCTGAAGCATAAAAGTTGAGTGCGGTGGTGACTTTGATGGCCACTGGCAAGTAGTGTGGACCTGTTGCTCTGGGCTCCAGGTCTTGCCGCAGCATTGCGCAGATGTCAGTCACAACCTCTCGCGAAAGTCAGAGCTGCCTCTGACACTGCTGCTCTGTCATGTTGAGGTAGCTGACCTTGTGTCTGTACACCCTGTTTGGGGGGTATCTCCTGCGCCGACGGCCTTCCATGCGCTGACCCTTTCTGGCCTGTGCTGCCTCAGGTGGGTGAGCCGCAGCCTGCCGCTCCTGCTGGTGTTGCTGGTGATGCTGTTGCTGGAGTTGCTCCAGCCTCCTCTGCTGTTGGAGATCCTCTAATGCCAGGAAGGGAAGGTACCAAAGGCCTCCCATGCTTCTGACGGATGCCTCTGTTGAGGTGCTGAGTTAGGATGGTGAGAGGGGCTTCTCAGGAGCTCACACTGAAGTGTGTGAGGTTCCAACTTTCTACAGCTGTGCCTAAGCCTTCAAAGTTCCCCTAAGCCTTCATCAAGGGCCTGCAAATGCTGCCTGTTTAAATCTCCAGTCCGCATTGACCTGCAGCAGCAAGCAAGCCAACTGTTTTCACGCCAGGTCTCATCAGCGGGGTTCCCCGCAGGCGTGTTTCACGTGGGGAAAGCCCCAAAATCGCAACGGCCCCTCAATCTACTTAAACAAGGTAATAATTGGTGATTTGTGTTCAGACGGCCAGTCCCGCCAGCAGCGGGCGGGACTGAAGTGGGTCGCGGAGAAACGGCGGTCCGAAAGTCGGGCGGGGAATCAGGCGGGGGGGGGGGTCGCGACCTGCTTTTTCGGCGATTTCCGGCCCCCAGCTGCCTGAAAAGCCGCCCGACGGCTGGCAGAAAATCGGGGCCAATGTATTTGGGGGTATCCATAGATCAAGTACATCATTGGTAGAAGTCTAAAACAATTAAGGACAACATTTATCACGAGGCCTGCAGGAACCAGATGGCTCCTTACTGAATATTTACAACTGCATTCTTTACACGGTGATGATATTGGGTATCTGCATTAAATGAAAGTGCTAATCTATACAACAACTTGTATTTATATAGCGCCTTTAACATAGTAAAAATCCCAAGGCACTTCACAGGAATGTTATCAAACAAAATTTGACACCGAGCCACATGAGATATTGGGGGCAGACAGAGGTAGGTTTTAAGGAGCATCTTAAAGGAGGGAGGAGAGGTTTAGGGAGGGAATTTCAGAGCTTGGGGGCCTTGGCAGCTGAAGGCACTGCCACCAATGGTGGAGCAATTAAATCTGGGATGCTAAAGAGGCCAGAATTGAAGGAGTGCAGATATCTCGAGGGTTGTAGGGCTGGAGGAGGCTGGAGATATGGTTGGAGGAGGGGGGGGGGGTGAGTGGATTTGAAAACGAGGATGAGAATTTTAAAATTGAGTTGTTTAACTGGGATCTAGTGTAAGTCAGTGAGCACAGGGGTGATGGGTGCAAGGGACTTTGTGCGAGTTAGGACACTGGCAGCAGAGTTTTGAATGACTGACAAATTTATGGAGGGTACAAAGTGCGAGGCTGGCCAGGAGAACAATCTAAACAAAACTTGCTGCTTTAAGTAGTTCGATAGCAAAATACTGTGGATGTTGGAAATCCAAAATAACAACAGAAAATGCTGGAAAAACTCAGCAGGTCAGGCAACATCCGTGGACGGAAATTTGAGTTGACGTTTCGGGTCGAACCCTTCTTCCCGTATCGTCAACTCAAATTTCTGTCCACGGATGTTGCCTGACCTGCTGAGTTTTTCCAGCATTTTCTGTTATTTTGCTTTAAGTAGTTATTGCCTTTTGATTCATTTCATTTTCTCCAGTAGCTTTAAGCTGGCAGATGCTGTTCAATAGATGAAAGTTGGAGCAAGTATTGGTTTTGCAGTGTAACCATTTTTCATACATTTTGGTGAGGGATAAGGGAGAAATTGAAAGAGACTGGCATTCACTTGTGAAAATGTTAAATTATGATTTTTCCCTTCAGCAGCAGATGGTTAGTCTTTCATATTCTTCAACAATGGCAATGTACAATAAGCTGGACAAAAGATGAATTCAAATGTCAGCCATATGGAAGTAGAAATTTTCCAGCGCAACTGTTTGATCCAAGCCCACCGTTAAATTCATGACTACCTCAGAATTCCTGTGTGGCTGAATCATAGAACCATTGAAGTTCACAGCACAGAAGGAGGCCATTTGGCCCATCGTGTCTATGCTGCCTTTTTGCGAGAGCAATCCAGATTTAATCCCAGTGCCCCCTCCTTTCTTAATTCGATATCTTCCTCCGCTTCAGATGTTTATCCACTTTTTCCCTTTAGAAGATGCAATAATCTTTGCCTCAACCATCCCCTGTGGTGAAGAATTACATGTTCAGACAACCCTCTCTATATTAAAGTTATTTGTAGACTCCTTAACTTTTTCAGGGATTCAGCAAATTTCAATCTGATATTAAATTATTTTCTTAAGCACCCAAGGATGAAATCTGGATAGGGTTGTTGACAACTGACATGCAATGTGAAAAATTAATTGGTTGCATAGTAATTTGGGGAAAACATATTGAATTTAGATTTTGAAGTAAATGTTCCACTACCCCCACACCAGTTTCCAACTGCAAGGGAAACCATGCTTTGCGCCACTGCTTGTCTATTGGAGGTGCTCCAAGAGGTGTGTGTGTGTGTGCGTGTGCGTGAGCAACTTGGCTCAACCAGTTTTGTCTTTTTTGTCTCCTCCTCCCCTGCCCCCAATGTTGGAATCAAAAAATTATAGTAAAGGAATCGCATGTGTAGACCTGGGTCCTATACCTATCTGGACCTCCCCCTAATTCGAGCACCCAATAGTATACCCTGTAAAATCCAAATTTCAGTTCTCTATGACCAGCTGAGTTTGCTTCCCGTGATGCTTCAGTGGCCATATTCAGTTGGGAATTTTAAATTCAGCGTCCTCAGGTGATTGAATTTTGTAACTATTTGCATGTAGAATGGAAGTTTGGGCATGGTACTGGAGGGCTGTTGGTATCGATGGGCCCATACTCCAGCATGAGTCCCCATCCTCGGAGGGAAGGGTAGGTGGAAATTGGAAGGGAAAGGCGTTTGATTTTTGATCCTTTTTATTCTTGCTCCTACGCTGGAAATGTATGAATAAATTTGATCTAAAATACAAAGTTTTCCATCACAATTTTGGTCACCAAATACAGGCTTTGATCCTGTAGCTGGCTACTGTACCTTCAGACCAGTAACCAGTTTGGAATTCATTTGCAGTGATGATTTTTTTTTTTTGAAGTATCAAGTTTCACTGGTTTAAGTTTACACGGCACTGCTTGTTTTAAAATGTGTGATTATAGTCTCACGAACTAATGCTTCCAAATTTGTTTTACTAGTCCGCCTCACAACCCTGAATAGAGCTACTTGATCACTCCAAGCTATTTCATGGCCCATTAATGTCCATGTGTACAGTATTATAGGAACAAGAGTAGGCCATTTGGCCCCTCGAGTTGTTCCACCATTCAATTAGGTCATGGCTGATCTGTATCTTAACTCTACCCGCCTTGCTTCCATGTCTATTCATTCCCATGCGCCTCAATCTATCAATCTCAGTTGTGAAATTTTCAATTGACCCCCAACCTCTTTTTTGCAGGGGCGAGAGTGTTTCAGATTTCCGCTACCCTTTGTGAAGAAGTGCTTCCTGACATCACCCCGAACAGCTTAGCTCTAATTTTAAAGTTATGTCCCCTTGTTCTGGACTACCCCACTGGAAGTAGTAGTTTTCAACTAGTATCAAAAAATTGAGGCTTGTTTAAAATTGCTGTTCAGTACATTCTGGAATTCAAACCACAGAAATCCTGTTGGCTTTTTGTTGTGGACTTTCCTCTGTTGAATTATTTTGTGATTGCACAGTGAGAAGCAGCTGAAGACATTACAGGCTCATCCTTAGTTAATAAGTTTTAGAAAGATGATGGGGAAATAAATTCCTGTAATGGGTTCTAAAGTTCAATGAAGTATCTTGTGAAACAAATTGGGAATGGAATTGCCATGGGTCACATGCTGCTGCAAAAATAAAATATAATCTGACTTTTTGCAGAGTATGAAACTATTTACATTTAATATCCAGTACAACAGAATAATTGGGAGCTTTTGAAGCCTTGTACCACCCAGTGCAATGGCAGCAGGAGCAGCATCTTGCCTTAGACAGAGGTGCAATCCAGTCACTCCACTTGAGCTCCAGCCTCACTTCCTCTTGGCCCGAGTCCTACGCTCCCTAGTTCAGGTAATGCATTCCACAGCCTCATAACCCTCTTTATATTTAAAAAAAAAGTCTCCTCTGTCCTAAGAGTCCACATTTAATCTTGTATCTCTGTCCCCTCAGTGTAGACCCCTGAATCACTGGAACAGTTTGTTTCTATCTACTCTGTCCCACCCACTCCAATTTTAAACACCTCTGTAGAATCGCAATGTATGTTATCACAAAAACAGGCTCAAGTTTTTCGTCATATTTGTGTCCTTATACCAGGCAGCATTAGTAAATCTGCCTGTAGCCTCTATTGCTTCAATATCCTTCATAGTGTGAAGCCCAAAATTTTGTACAATACTCCAATTACAGTCTTGCTAAGGTTTTATATTGATTCACCATTATATCTTGGCTTTTATGTTCTATAGGGGAAAAACTCTATCGCCCCATTTGGGGTGCCATTATCGGCCGTGTGCAAAGTTTAGCGCCTGGTGCTAATTATTGCCTCCGACAGCAAACTTTGCTTTTATCGCCCCTGAAGGTGATTGGAGCGCTAAATCAGGCACTTCACACCTGTCTTAAGGCGCAAAGGCTGAGATGCGAGGCGCTACCTCAGAGCGCTGGCGAAGCAAGGAAGGGCAAATCAAAATAAACCTGCAAAGTGCTGCTCAGTACCCAAAACTCCTTCACACAGCGGTGACTCTCTCTCTCTCTCTCTCTCTCTCTCAGTTCAGTTTTTCAGTTCAAATGCTTTATTGGCATGAAAGTTTACAGAGAACCATATTGCCAAAGCTTACATTGCAAAAAGGTACAGTTTTCCAACATTCTGTAGGTGTCAATCGATTTGACATTTGTTGGGTATATACAATATTACTTTTAAACAATATTAATTTTAAACAGTCTTTCTACTTCATTTGGTACGTTCAATATTAATTTTAAACAGTCTTACTTTTAAACAGTCCTCAGGTTGTGACATGTTGTTACATATTTAGCCCCAAGGTATGGTCTGTCTCCTTCTCCTAGGACTAATCTCAATTTTGACAGATCATCCAATTCCTTGAAATCTGGGGTTGTTTGGCTTAGCTTGTTGAATAATATGTTTCTTGATGTGTTGAATTTTTCGCATTTTAGGAGGAAATGCATTTCTGTTTCAATGTTCTCTCTCTCTCTCAATGCGTGGTGCAAAAATGTCACCAACAAAAAAAGGCAGGAAGCAGTCGCCTTTAAATAGCGCTCCTAGTCCCTTTCTGACAGCATAATGCTCCCCTCAACCTGTCATTGTTAGCGGCAGGCAGTAAGGCAGGGGGCACCACTCAATATCCAGGGCGTTGCACACTCGACTGATGTCATCTGCCGGCGCAGGAGATCGTGGCGGCCGCAAAATGTCTAGTTAATTTCCCGAGCGGCGCAAACATCGCCGCGCCCAGGCGCTAGTTGCTTTGCGCCCTCAAGGCGCTAACGGGAGGTGTGAACAACTGAATTTATCCCCCTATATCTTTTGCCTTAAAACCTGTTTTTTTTTTAATGGCCTTATCCATTAATGTCTTGTGAACCTGAACCCTCAAATTCCTCTGCTCTTCCACAAGACCAGCTTAACCCATTCCAAGTTGCCAGTCTTGCCTAATTCCATAACTCCTAATAGGTACCATGTCAAACAGCTTTCAAAAAGTCAATGTACATCACATCGACTGTATTTTCCCAGTCTTGGCTTAGTGGTAGCGCTTAGCTGAGTCAAACGGTCATTGATTCAAGCCCAGCTCCAGCAATTTGTGTACATGATCTAGGCTGACTTTTCACTGTAGTACTGAGGGAGTGCTATGCTGTTGCACGTTTTTTTCCTTAATCTGAGTAGTTCAACTGATACCCAGTCTGCCCTTGGGCAATGTATAATAAAAACATTTAAAAAAGTAAATAAATTCTATCCCATGGCACTACATGAAGAGCAGGGCAGTTCCCGTACTGATAAATGATCACCATTTATCCTTCAAACACTACTAGGAGCATAACATAAGAAATAGGAGCAGGCCATTCAGTTGCTCGCGCCTGCTCCGCCATTTAATGAGATCATGGCTGATCCGATTTTGGCCTCCGCTCCACTTTCCTTCCCGCTCCCCATAATTCTTGACTCCCCTGTTGCTCAAAAATCTCTACATCTCAGCCTTGAATGTATTCAATGACTCGGCTTCCACAGCTCTCTGGGGTAAAGAATTCCAAAGATTCATGACCCTCAGAAGAAATTCCTCCTCATCTCTGTCTTAAATGGGCACCCCCTTATTCTGAGACTATGCCAACTGGTCATTTATCTCTGGTATTTGCGAGACTTTGCTTTGTGCAAATTGACTGCTGCGTTAGCCTATATTCCAACAGTGACTACACTACAAAAGTACTTAATTGGCTATGAAGGCTTTGGGACGTTGAGGTCATAAAAGGCACTATATACATACAAGTTCTTTTATTCCTACAATATATGTTGCCTCCACAAAAAAATTTGTAAAGCACTATCTTCCTTCCTGAAATCTATGTTGGCTACTTCTAATTATTTCTCTTCAATTAGATATTTAGTAACTTCAGCTTTAATTCATTTAAAAATTTTCCCTACCACATATTAAACGAACGAGGCTCTAATTACATGAGTTAGTGCTGTCTCTCTTTGAAAACATCCACTGTCACAAATCCACTTTCAATAGAACCCTGAAGTGTAAAGTCCTTTGCTATTTCTTCCCCCTTCCTTCACTGAAACAATATATTGGTTTATCCTCTACTAACTCACTATTTTCCCCTCTCTGGTCCCACCTCACATTTCGCAATTCTCTTTTTACTGATATATTGGCAGAATACTGTTGACAGGAAACTTTGGCTTGTCCGGAATGCTTGAGCCACCGGCAAAAATCAGGAGCCGTTTTGTTAGGTTTTTTTCACCAGTCAGGCTCTGCAAGGTCTCGCTGAAGCTGTTGCTAAGCTACAGAGACGCTTGCAAGGTACGGCCGACTGTTTAGAAGCTGTAAGCAACAGGGTTTGTTGCCCGATACAGAGCTCAAAATCTCCGTATGTTTCAACATTAGCGCTGGTTTGTCCAGCAGTTTTGATGGGACGGCAACAGCTCGGTCCCGTAGGTGCCGGATAGCACAAAGTTTCCTGTATTTGTATTTTGAGATTCCTCCTCTCCCTGCCTTCCTTTCCCTCATTTCCTTCTTCCTCTCAATCCCTTTTACTTATTTTGTCACTCTCACATTTCTGTCCTGCCTATAGGCCCCAATATGATCCACAATATCTTTTTGCATGTCACTTCGGCTTACTTTTTTCTTAAATCTGCCCTCTTCCAATCTGGTGTTTTGTACCAACTTTCCCCTTTGTTTGGACCTTGCACCATATCGTATTGTGGTCACTACTCCCAAGGTGCTCACCCACAATAAACTTATCCATCTTTTATCTATTTTGTTACTCATAACGAAAGACAACAGCACCTCTCCTCATGTGGGCATATGAACATACTGCTCGAGTCCTATACATGTTTCAGGAATTCCACAGCGTTTCTCAGTTTGCGCCCTACTTGCCCATGAGTGGGTATTTAAAATCTAGAACCGCAATTGTATTATTCCTACCCATCTCCCTGATCTGTAGGCGGGAAATGGATGAGGAAATCTGTACACAGTTAGGGGTCTGTAGTACAGGAAACTTTTTTTAAATCCAGGACCGGCGTGGTGCCAGTTTATCAAAGTCTGGATTACAGAGGTATAGTAAAAGGTACGAGAGCCCCGTACACGGCCACAGATCCCGGCGTCCCTGTTGCATGGCAACAGGTGCAGGAACCCCGGCCACAGACCAAGCGTCCCTGTTGCACAGCAACAGGTGCAGGAACCCCAGTTACACGGCCACAGATCCAGGAACGGCCACTAATATGAAGTCAAACTTACCTGAACCTACTCCTGAATTTTGCCGGTTAACAGATTTCTGGTTATTTTAGGTGCCGGTAAATCGAGAGTTTCCTGTACAACACTTACCTTTGATCTCTAGCCATATGGACTGAACTTATTTTGCTTGCGCCTCTACAGTATGTATTCCCTCCAACACTAAAAATGCACCATCTCCTTTCTTGCCTAGTCTGTCCTGAAAAATGTTATAGCCCAATATTTTATTTTTCCACTCCTGCCCAGTTTGCAGCCAAGTTTCAGTTAGTGCTACTGAATGTATATCTTCCTGTGACATGATTGCTTCTAATTTCCCATGCTTTGCGCATTGCAATGCATGCATTTTCTCCTCTTGGGAGACAACAAAGCATCTGGGTCTGGTGTTCGGACTTTAAAAGATAGTGTCCACTCCTCTAAATAGTTTCCTATTGCTACTGTACTGCAGTCTTAAACCTGCCCCTACCCCCGGCCAGAGACGTACTTCATTTGATGGCCCAGCCCAGTGTGTTCATCCTCCCCACAAGAAGCCAGTGCTTTGAACTTGTTGGAGTGTCATTTCCTCTGGGAGATCCAGCTCTGGCCTGTCCCTCACTTTTGCTGACCAATGGCACTCCTTCCTCTACCTCGGTCAGTAGGGTTACTACCCTCTGAAACTTACTCCAGAAACCCCTTTCCCCGAATGTGTAGGATTGTTTCCAACTCTACCTCAAGTTCTGTGCTCTTGTTGGAGACACTTCCGGCAGATGTATTTGTCAGAGTTGACATCTGCAGGAACCGCGCATCATTGTCCCTTCCTTCACTGCAAGTCTCGCTATGAATGAAAAAATTGGTTAAATTTTAATTTTATATTTATCTAAAATTTTGGTTTTATGAAGGGGAAGTCTTTGACAAATTTGCTCGAATTCTTTGAGGACATAACAAACAGGGTGGATAAAGGGGAACCAGTGGATGTGGTGTATTTGGACTTCCAAAAGGCATTTGACAAGGTGCCACACAAGATTACTGCACAAGATTAAAAAATCACAGGATTGGGGGTAATATACTGGCATGGGTGGAAGATTGGCTATCTAACAGAAAACAAAGTTGGGATAAATGGTTCATTCTCGGGTTGGCAATTAGTGACTAGTGGTGTTCCGCAGGGGTCAGTGCTGGGACCCCAACTCTTTACAATCTATAACGATTTGGAGGAGGGGACCAAGTGCAACATATCCAAGTTTGCTGCCGATACAAAGATGGGAGGGAAAGCAGTGAGTGAGGAGGACATAAGCCTGCAAAAGGACATAGACAGGCTAAGTGAGTGGGCAGAAATTTGGCAGATGGAATATAATGTTGGAAAGTGTGAGGTTATGCACTTTGGCAGAAAAAATCAAAGAGCAAATTATTATCTAAATGGAGAGAAAGTGCTACAGTACAAAGGGATCTGGGGGTCATGGTGCATGAAAAACAGAAGGTTAGTATGCAGGTGATCAGGAAGGCCAATGGAATCTTGGCTTTTATTGCAAGGGGGATGGAGTATAAAAGCAGGGAAGTCTTGCTTCAGTTATACAGGGTACTGGTGAGGCCACACCTGGAGTACTGCGTACAGTTTTGGTTTCCATATTTAAGAAAAGATATACTTGCTCTTGAGGCAGTTCAGAGAAGGTTCACTCGGTTGATTCCAGAGATGAGGGGGTTGACGTATGAGGAAAGGTTGAGTAGGTTGGGCCTCTACTCATTGGAATTCAGAAGAATGAGAGGCGATCTTATCGAAACATAAGATTGTGAGGGGGCTTGATCGGGTGGATGCGGTGAGGATGTTTCCACTGATGGGTGAGACTAGAACTAGGGGGCATAACCTTAGAATAAGGGGCTGCCCTTTCACAAATGAGATGAGAAACTTCTTCACTCAGAGGGTAGTAAATCTATGGAATTTGCTACCTCAGAGCTGTGGAAGCTGCGACATTAAATAAATTTAAAACGGAGATAGACAGTTTCCTAGCTGATAAGGGAATTGGGGGTTACGGGGAGCGGGCAGGGAAGTGGACGTGAGTCTAGGTTCAGATCAGCCATGATCCTATTGAATGGCGGAGCAGGCCCGAGGGGCCGTATGGCCTACTCCTGCTCCTTATGTTCAATTGGAAAAACTCTGCTTCTTCCTCCTTTGCTCTGAATTTCACCTCCAGCTAAATTCCTGTTTTGGAACTGTTTTTTAATTTTGTTCTTAACTCGCTCTGTTACATTCAGTCTTGTCCTTTCTGCTCGAACTCTTGTATTCTTTTTAACTCCCTTGGTGCCCTGGCCTGTCCAGATTTTTTGAATTAAAATTTATTTTAAAAAGCACACATACAGCACAATGTGTACTGCTAGTATAAGTTTTAGACGGTCTTGCTAATTCTGATTCACTGCACCTTCTATGGACACTTGGGTATTGTAGCATAGACTCACGATACATTACCATGTCCTCACTGGCAGAGAGCATTATGAAATGGCTATCCTGGCCTACACCAATTTTTCTTTGTAACTAGTGTAAAGAGATTTCAATTCAATTTTATTTGCCATATGTAACCAGTACAATTACAATGGAATGCTTACTCCCCGTTGGGACACGTCGGCTATTCTTACAGCGCCGTGTTCAGAAAGTCAGTTCAATGGCTTCCAGTGGCAGTGGGAGCACGATGTCCCTCAGCCGCTCCGTCCTCCTCGTCTCCGCGGCCTCTTCCTCACTGTTGCCGGCTCTACGTGTGGTGGCCTGCTTCTCCCGCTCATGATCCGACCTCTGGTCGCCATGCCCGGCTCCCCTCCTCCCAGTCGGATATGCAAGGCAACCCATGGTAACTTTTTCTATTTCTTCCTCCCCTACCTCCAACAACTATGGCCCAGAAATTCGGGTCTCCATGGGTGAGTACGGACGAGGTACTCGCCCGTAAGCCCAATGGAGGTGCCGGTTTCATGCATGCACTGCGCATGTGTGGGAAACCGGCATTTCCGTTCCCCTGAAGAGGTTCAGAGGTGGAACGAGTGCGAGGAGAGGCAGCACGTGTGCATCGAACTTGCATTTTTTTTTGCAGGTTTTCCTGGGAGGGTAAGTCTCCAGGAGTGACACTTTTTTAAAAAGCAGGTGCAAGGCCTACTTTTTAAATGGTGAATTAAAATTAAAACATTTTTTCCACAAGTTTTATTATTTTTAAATACTTTAAAGAAAGGTAAGTTTACTTTTAGCCCCGTTAGAAAATGTAATTTTTTTTAAAATTTAAATTGTTTAAAAGTTATTTCATGTAATTTATAGTTTATTTTAAAAATGTGATTTAAAAAAAAAAAAAAAAAAAAAAAATTTCATTTGAAGATTGTGATGTTTTGGGGCTTGTATAGTATTTATAGGTTTGACTGTCAAACTTATGAATGAAGCATTCCCTGCTGCCATTGGCTCTCCATGGCCCACGTGATCCCAGGGGACGCATCAAACTAACTGCGCCCCTGGGATACGCAAACACTGCGCGCCGGCAGTTGGAGGCCCAGGATCAGAATCCCACACTGGCCCACAGCTCAACGGCCGGCGCGGTAGGAAAGTGCAGGTCGGAGGCTTGCACCCGCGGGAAGCCCCCGACCCGAATTTCTGGGCCTATATCTTTTTTTCCCCTCCCCAGTGTTAAGCACTGAGCCTCTGCTGGTTTGTTTATTATGTGATCGCTCAAGAATTTGTAACTTGTCATGTGAAGCGTCAAGGACACAAACCCAAATTCTAGCACTCCATAGCCACCTGACTGAAGATTATATTTTACAAACAATGCTGTGCATGGAATATTTAATTTCCAAAAACCAAATTATTTACTGTATTATTTGTGCCATGTAACTTGATAGATTCTGCCTAAAATGTAGCTTCTGGCATTGCACTGTCCTTGCACATCTTCATAGAAGGCGAGACCCTCTGCCCACTGGCAAATCAGCAGGAGTGGAGTCATCCAAACAAAACTTGGTAATGGGAGAAAAAAAATGGAGAAGATCACTTAGTCGTGGTCTTCGTCAATATTGAGAGCTTTACAGCGACAACAGGATCTCGGGAGTTCGAATGAACACACAAACCGTTCGTGTTGCAGGTCAAAAAAAGTAATGCAGACTTAACCATTCCAGTTCTTCTATCTTTAAATGACTGTGTATTCCAATAAAGTATTGCAATACATTGATAAATCCCAAATATATATTCTTGCAATCTATGGATTAAACCCCAACATATATATATTTTACAAAATTGGTCACTCTGAAATCGCAGCATTATTTCACCAAGTCTTGTGGTGGTTAATGGGAATTGAAAGACAGAATTGTTTGCCTTCCAGATTTATGTGTGCCCAGTTGCCGAACCCTGTGCTCGAAAGTATTAGCATCATTGACACCCCTGGCATCCTGTCTGGAGAGAAGCAGCGCATCAGCCGAGGTGAGGTTTTACATGTGACTCAAGTTTTAAATAAAAAATTGGAATTTGTTTTATTTGAGTACAGATTCATCTTTTTAAAAAGAGGCCACTGGCATCTGATGCCAGTTTATTGCAGGGCCCTTTCTCAAGGTACCAAGCAACACCGGTAAATAAAACTTTAAAAGCACTTGGAAATGAGAGATTCCAACTCTCATCATATGATAGATGTTCAATTCAATAATGCAAGTTGTTTCATTCATTAAGGAAGATGGAAAACTATTGTCCTCCAAACCATGCTTAAAAGCAGTATTCAGTTTTTTTGTAACACTTATTTCCTTATTGTCAGATTCTAGATACATTACCGAAGGTGCAGAGAACCTGTATGGGGTGGGAGTTAAGTTGGAATTTTTCTTCAACATGTATGAATTCATTTTGTGAAAATTATTATGGTGAACAAAATATTTAACTAGCTGCTTCCTTTGAGTAAATGTTGTAGAATGTCCTGATGTCTGAGCAAATAGTCTTTCCTTAAATAAATATTTGCATTAATGTGTGTACTGGGTGAGTTCTGTTATTTCTTTGTCCTGATTATTATTTCTTTAATCCCCTGTGCAGCTGCAATTTATCTCCCTGCTTTTTCCTTTTTTACCGCTTATACCAGGTCAACTGTCTTTCTTTTCCATTTCCCCCGTTGTGTTTTTTTAAATGATGCTCATCTGTAATATCTCCTTGTCTTGAGGAAGGACCCATGGCTGGAAACACTGACGGCAGTTTTTCCTCCGATGCTGCCTGACCTGAATCTTTCCAACTGTGTCTGTTTTTTTTTTATTGAAGTGTGGCTGTTTTACTGTACTACTACTACTGGTGTTAGATACACAGCGAGTGGTATTGTTTGTTCAAGAAAGGTGAGTGGTTGTTGTGCAGTGCTCGGGCCAGCAAATACCTTAATTGTTACAATGTCGAGGTTTCTCTCCTTTCTCTCTTTCCCTCCCACCCCACCAGGCAACTACTTTTGCTTCTCGGTAGCAAGTGATTCACCCATACTGATGCATTGGGGGGTTTGGAGGGGAGGGGAGGGGAAAGAGACTGGGGATAAAAACTAGAGCTATTCATTTACACTCAAAAAGCCAGAAATGGGGAGAAGGGAGTCCACTGGAGATGAGGTGTTGCATCAGTGACCCCAGAGAGACAACTAGACTTGAATATATCTTTGTTACTTCCCTGAAAAAATATAGTGGAAGGTGGATGTAATTACTTGCTCCTCCTCAGCGTCTAGAATCCCACTAGAACAGAATGTACATAAACAGTCATGAAATGTCAAGGGCAGTGGACAAGTCCCAGTGATTGTTCTCAAATTCTGGCATTTCTTCAAACGTGAAAGTTCTGTTTTATGAAGACATTGATGGGCCTATTTCTTGAGGATGTAACTGGTAGAATAGATAAGGGAGAACCAGTGGATGTGGTGTATTTGGACTTTCAGAAGGCTTTCAATACGGTCCTGCATAAGAGATTAGCGTGTAAAGTTAAAGCACATGGGATTGGGGGTAAGGTACTGACTTGGATAGAGAACTGGTTGGCAGACAGGAAGCAAAGAGTTGGAATAAACTGGTCTTTTTCCCAGTGGCAGGCAGTGACTAGTGGGGTACCGCAGGGATCGGTGCTAGGACCCCAGCTATTCACTATATATTAATGAGCTAGACGAGGGAGCTAGATGTAATATCTCCCAAGTTTGCAGACGACACAAAGCTGGGTGGGCGTATGTGCTGTGAGGAGGATGCAGTGAAACTCAGTATGATTTGGACAGGTTGGGTGATTGGGCAGATGCATGACAAATGCAGTATAATGTGGATAAATGCGAGGTTATCCACTTTGGTGGCAAAAACAGGAAGGCAGATTATTATCTGAATGGCAATAGATTGGGAGAAGGGGAAGTGCAACGAGACCTGGGTGTCCTTGTGCACCAGTTGCTGAAAGTAAGCATGCAGGTGTAGCAAGCGGTTAAGAAGGCAAATGGTATGCTGGTCTTCATAGCGAGAGCTTTAGAGTACAGGAGCAAGGATGCTTTGCTGCAGTTGTACAGGGCCTTGGTGAGGCCACACCTTGAGTATTGTGTGCAGTTTTGGTCGCCTTATCTGAGGAAGGATGTTCTTGCCATGGAGGGAGTGCAGTGAAGATTCACCAGACTGATACCTGGGTTGGCAGGAATGACATATGAGGAGAGATTGGGTCAATTGGGCTTATATTCGCTGGAGTTTAGAAGAATGAGAGGGGATCTCATTGAAACTTATAAAATTCTAACAGGACTAGACAGACTAGATGCAAAAAGGATGTTCCTGATGGCAGGGGAGTCCAGAACCAGGGGTCAGTCTAAGGATAAGGGGTAAGCCATTTAGGACAGAGATGAGGAGGAATTTCTTCACCCAGAGAGTGGTGAACCTGTGGAATTCTCTACCACAGAAGGCAGTTGTGGCCAATTCATTAAATATATTCAAGAAGGAGTTAGATATATTTCTCATGGCTCAAGGGATATGGGGAGAAAGCAGGGACAAGGTACTGAATTTGGATGATCAGCCATGATCTCATTTAAATGGTGGCGCAGGCTTGAGGGGCCAAATGGCCTACCTTCTGTGTTTCTATTTCAGATGGGGAAGACTTCTGGAACCATCAGGCCTAATTTTTCCATGCAGCTAACTAAAGGAACATAGGGCTGAATCTGCCCCACTTGAGTGATTATAGAGTCATAGTCATCATGGCTATACAGCACAGAAAGAGGCCCATCGTGTCCCTGCCGGCCATCAAGCCCTGTCTATTCTAATCCCATTTTCCAGCACTTGATCCGTAGCCTTGTATGCTATGGCGTTTCAAGTGCTCATCTAAATGCTTCTTTAATGTTGAGGGTTCCTGCCTCTACCACCCTTTCAGGCAGTGAGTTCCAGATTCCAACCACCCTCTGGGTGAAAAAGTTTTTCCTCAAATCCCCTCTAAACCTCCTGCCCCTTACCTTGAAACTATGCCCCCTGGTTATTGACCCCTCTACTAAGGGAAAAAGTTCCTTTTCTATCTACCCTATCTATGCCCCTCATAATTTTGTACACCTCAATCAGGTTCCCCCCTCAGCCTTCTCTGCTCTAAGGAAAACAACCCCAGCCTGTCCAGTCTCTCCTCATAGCTGTAGCACTCCAGCCCAGGCAACATCCTGGTGAATCTCCTATGCACCCTCTCCAATGCAATCGCATCCCTCCTATAGTGTGGTGATCAGAACTGCACATGGTATTCCAGCTGTGGCCTACAGCTCCATCATAATCTCCCTGCTCTTGCCTTCATTAGTCGAGGCATAGAATATAAGTATCCCATATGCCTTTTTAACCACCTTATCTACCTGTCCTTCTGCCTTGAGGGATCTATGTACATGCACACCAAGGTTCCTCTGATCCTCTCCTTCCTAGGATCTTACCATCCTCCCAAAATGCATCGTCTCACTTTTCAGGGTTAAATTCCATTTGCCACTGTTCTGCCCATCTAACCATCCTGTCTATGTAGCCTGAGGCTTCCCTCCTCGCTATTTACCACTCCACCAATTTTCGTGTCATCTGCGAACTTACTGATCATACCTCCTACATTCATATCTAAATCATTAATGTACACTACAAACAGCAAAGGACCCAGCACCGATCCCTGCGGTACACCACTGGATACAGGCTTCCAGTCACAAAAACAACCTTCGACCATCACCCTCTGCCTCCTGCCACTAAGCCAATTTTGGATCCAATGTGCCAAATTGCCCTGGATCCCATGGGCTTTTATCATCTTGACCAGTCTCATGTGGGACTTTGTCAAAAGCCTTACTGAAATCCATGTAGACTACATCAACTGCACTACCGTCATCCACACACCTAGTCACCCCCTTGCAAAATTCAATCAAATTGGTCAGACATGATCTCTCCCTGACAAAGCCATGCTGACTATCCTTGATTAATCCTTGCCTCTCCAAGTGGAGACTAATTCTGTCCCTCAGAATGTTTTCCAATAATTTCCCTACTACCCTTCTTGAACAATGGTACTAGGTTAGCTGTCCTCCAGTCCTCTGGCACCTCCTCTGTGACCAGAAAGGTTCTGAAAATTTGTCAGAACCCCTGCAATCTCCTCCCTTGCCTCACACAGCAGCCTGGGATAAATCCCATCGGGGCCTGGGGATTTATCCACTTTTAAGCCCGCTAAAACCGCTAGTACCTCCTCCCTCAATACTAATTTGCTCAAGTATATCACAATCCCCCTGCCTGATTTCTATGCTGCCTTCGCCCTTCATAGTGAACACAGATGCAAAATATTCATTTAAAACCTCACCTACATCTTCTGGCTCTACACACAGATTGCCACTTTGGTCCCTAATGGGCCCTACTCTTTCCCTGGTTATCCTCTTGCCCTTAATATGCTTATAAAACACCTTGGGATTTTCCTTTTTATTTTGCCTGCCAGTGTTTTTTCACGCTCCCTCTTCACTCTCCTAATTTCTCTTTTTAAGTACCCCCCCCTGCACTTTCTATACTCCTCTGGGGCTTCCACTGTTTTTAGTCCTTTGTATCTGCCAAAACCCACCACTTTTTTTTTTCCTAATCCATTCTTGTATACCCCTTAACATCCAGGGTTCCCTGGGCTTGTTGGTCTCACCCTTGACCTTTACAGGAACATGTTGGCATTGTACACTCTTTCCTTTCTGAAAGACTCCCACTGCTCTGATGTGGATTTTCCTCAAGTAGCTAATCCCAGTCCATTTTGGCAAGATCCTGCCTTATATTAAAATCGGCCTCCACCCCCCCCCCCCCCACCAAATTTAGAACTTTTATTTCCGGTCCATCTTTGTCCTTTTCCATGACTACCTTAAATCTCACCGAATTATGGTCACCGTCACCAAAATGCTCTCCGACTGACACTTCTACCACTTGCCTGGCTACATTCCCTAGAATTAGGTCCAGTATCGCCCCCTCTTTGTAGGACTTTCTACATGCTGGCTCAAAAAGCTCTCCTGGATGCACTTTAAGAATTCTGCACCCTCTACGCCTTTCACACTCTGACTATCCCATTTAATATTGGGGAAGTTGAAATCCCCTACTATTATTACCCTATTATTTCTACACTTCTGAGATTTGCCTACATATTTGTTCCTCTATCTCCCCCTGACTGTTTGGGGGCATATAGTGCACTCCCAGCAAAGTGCTTGCCCTCTTTTTTTTTTTGTTTTTTTTTTGTTTGGTTTTTAAGTTCTACCCATATGGCCTCATTAGAGGAACCTGCTAAGATATCATCCCTCCTTACAGCTGTAATTGACTCCTTGATTAATATTGTGATAATCACCTCTTACACCCCCTCTGTCTAGCCTGAAGATTCTATACCCTGGAATATTGAGCTGCCAGTCCTGCCCCCCCTCAACCATGTCTGTGATAGCAACAATATCATACTCCCATGTGTTCAACAACACCTTCAATTCATCTGCCTTACTCGCAAGACTCTTTGCATTAAAATAAATGCCATCCAGCCTTGCCATACTCCCTTGTGCCATTACATATTTGCTCTGCCTTCCAGGCTGACTTGGTTTTTTTCCTCTAATTTGGCTGTGCATCACCCCTGACTATAGCTCCACTCTGTATCCCATTCCCCTGCCAAGTTAGTTTAACCCCCCCCCCCCCCCCCCCCCCCCCCCCCCCCCAAAACAGTACTAGCAAACCTACCCTCAAGGATGTTGGTCCGGTTCAGGTGCAACCTGTCCGACTTGTACAGGTCGAAGCAGACCCAGTGATCCAGGAAACTAAAGCCCGCCCTCCTGCACCAACTCTTTAGCCACGCATTCATCTGCTCTCTCCTCCTATTCCTATACTCACTAGCACGTGGCACCGGGAGTAATCCAGAGATTACAACCTTTTGAGGTCCTGCTTTTTAATCTGCTACCTAGCTCCCTAAATTCTTGTTGCAGGACCTCATCCCTCTTTCTACCCATGTCATTGGTACCAATGTGAACCGTGACCTCTGACTGTTTGCCCTCCCCCTTCAGAATGCCCTGCAGCTGTTCAGTGACATCCTTGACCCTGGCACTAGGGAGGCAACATGCCATCCTGGAGTCACGTCTGCGGCCACAGAAACGTCTCTGTTCCCCTTACGATAGAATCCCCTATCACTATTGCTCTCCCACTCTTCTTCCTCCCCTCCTGTGCAGCTGAGCCACTTGTGGAAGTGCAGAGATGGCACTACATGAATAAATCCTCAAAGGCCAATGTGTTGCCCTTCTCTCTGGCTGAGGAAGAATGCCTTGTTGAGCTTGCCATGCTTTTTTTTTTTAATTTTCTCTCTTATTTACACAGTAAGGTGAATTCTCCTTAAAACAAACGAGCAGATGTAGTCCTGCTCTGAAATAACTGACAAAATCGCCTAAGGTTTGTCAAGATGGCCTGGAATAACCTCTTGGCTGTAACACTGGCAGAACTGCCAGAAGGCAGCACTTCTGCCCATTGCTAGGATGCACACCTGATCCTGGCCAATTTTCCCAGGATTAGGGATGTTTAATGTTGTCTGACTGCCTACCCCGGACATGGGAGCCTTCCTGGTAGTGGCTGGAGGGAAACTGCAGCGGGCCTTACACTGCGGTAGGCGCCCAACGTGGCCTTTGGGGCTGGGCACAAAATGCCTTGGCCTGTCTGATCGCTCTCCCTGTCCTCAATCACACTGGCTTTGTAGCCCTTCAATTTTCAACCTCGCCCCACACCACCAGTAGTGATGCTGGATGCCAGGAGTGCACCAGCATTCTTTTGAGCCCAGCATTGCTAAGATATAAATAACCATAAATGGCATATTTACATCTAATAAAGTAAACCTGCCATTATTTGGGCAGATGCATTAAACACCCAATGTCACTTCCAGCAGACAATGCTACAAGTGACAGTGAGCAGGAAGCCAGCAGAGTGGCTCCCAAAGCGCTTCTTGGCTCGTTCTACTTGTGTTACGCCCAGTAAATTGAGTGGGAAATCTAGAATAGCCTGTTTTAACTAGAATCTGCCTGTCCTGAAGCAGTAACGTTTAAACCTCGTTGAATCTTTCCTTGGCATAACCATCAGCTGAATGATGCATATGTTTGGTTTTGATTCGATGATGGCAATGATGAAATGCTTCCCTCTAGTACATACTGACGAGAAGTTCCATTGTTGCTGTCAGTAGGAACTGGGTGATTTTGAAGGAATTTTATGGCTCTTAAGAAACTAAATAAAATGCCCTATTTTAATGTGCCTCTACCCATAACATTTTTGAATTGCTGCCAGTAATGGATTAGTGAATATACATTATAAAGTGTTAACCTTGCAAAAGTGTTTTTTTCTTTTTAAAAGTAATTAATCTGCAGTCCATAATACAATGTTTGCCTTATTGCCTTATTTGTTCTCTATGTAGCTAACACTAATGAGGTTGAATTTATTGTCCATCCCCAGTTGTGGGTCATCATGTTGTACTGCTGCAGTCCTTGTGCTGATGGTGCTCCTGTGGTTTTAGATCGGGCATTTGAAGATTATTCCCATGATGCTGCTGCTCCCATCCTGGGGGAGAGGTGCTGTTAGAATAACTTGGTGATTTGTTGTAGTGTATCCTGTCTATTGTACATAATTGCGACCACAGTTCACTGGTGGTGGAGAGGATGGATTTTGACTCCAGTGGCATGGGTGCCAATTGTTCTGGCCTGGTTGGGCTTCTTGAGCAATGTTGCATAAGCACCCTGATATGCCTATCAATTAGTCCAATAAAAGGCGACGAGTTAAGAACGTAACTGAAGGTTTTTATTGGCTAAATAACAGAGCCCACCCTCGTGGGTGATCCGATCCAACAGGGAGGAATACTAGCCAGTCAGCTACCTTTATACCTGGGCAGGTAATGGGCGGAGTCGGAGGTGGTCAGCCCAGGTATAACAGTGCGACAAGAGGCGACCTCGTGTAGTGATGTGACAGTGAGAACAGTGAGAACAATATACAGTGATAACTATAACAGTGGTTTACCACATTCACCCCTTGTTTAGATTAGAGTCCGGCGGGGTGAAGTGTATTACCAGCTCTGGTATGTCAGTCTGTCCGGAGGCTTCGTTAGCCTCTCCGATCGTCGCAGCGGCGGTGTTACATTATCCGGTGTTAAAGCTGGTGTCTGCGTAGTCGGCAAAGGCTCGTGGGGTTCCGGCATGCCGTCTACCTCGGCTGGACTCGGGGGGTTGGGAGGGGGGGGTGCGAGGTCTCGTAAGGAGACAGTGTCCTCCCGTCCGTCTGGGTAAGCCACATAGGCGTACTGGGGGTTGGCGTGCAGGAGGTTCACCTTCTCGACCAGGGGGTCCGTTTTATGGGCCCTCACGTGCTTTCGCAGCAAGACGGGTCCCGGAGAGGTCAGCCAGGTTGGTAGGGTGGTTCCTGTAGTCGACTTCCTGGGGAAGACAAACATTCGAGCATGGGGGGTGGTGTTAATGGCAGTGCAAAGTAGTGACCGGATGGAGTGCAGCGCAATCGGGAGGACCTCTTGCCAGCGGGAGGTTGGGAGGCCCTTAGACTTTAAGGCTAAGAGGGTGGCCTTCCATACCGTCGCGTTCTCTCTTTCCACCTGGCCGTTCCCTCGGGGGTTGTAGCTGGTGGTCCTGCTTGCTGCAATACCCCTCTCCAATAGGAACTGACGGAGTTCCTCGCTCATGAAGGAGGCGCCCCGGTCACTATGTATATAGTTCGGGAACCCGAACAAGGCGAAGAGTTTGTTCAGGCATTTAATGACCGTGTTACTGGTCATGTCTGGGCAGGGGAAGGCAAAGGGGAAACGGGAGTACTCATCAACGATGTTGAGGAAGTACACATTACGGTCGGATGACGGTAGGGGCCCCTTGAAGTCGATGCTCAGACGCTCGAAGGGGCGGGTGGCCTTGATCAGGCTTGCTCTGTCTGGCTTATAGAAGTGCGGTTTGCACTCAGCACAGATCTGGCAGTTCCTGGTCATGGTCCTGACCTCCTCGATGGAGTATGGCAGGTTGCGGGCCTTAATGAAATGGTAGAGTCTGGTGACTCCGGGGTGGCAGAGGTCATTGTGGAGGGTCTGAAGTCTATCACTTTGCGCGCTGGCGCATGTAATGCGTGAAAGAGCATCAGGGGGGTCGTTCAGTTTACCGGGCCGGTACAAGATCTCATAATCATAGGTGGAAAGCTCGATTCTCCACCTCAAGATTTTGTCGTTCTTGATCTTGCCCCTCAGCTTGTTATTAAACATGAAGGCAACCGAGCGTTGGTCGGTGAGGAGGGTAAATCGTTTGCCTGCCAAGTAGTGCCTCCAGCGCCGTACTGCCTCCACAATTGCCTGGGCTTCCTTCTCGACCGACGAGTGTCGGGTCTCGGGGCCCTGTAGGGTCCTTGAGAAGAAGGCTACCGGCCTACCCTCCTGGTTAAGGGTAGCGGCTAGGGCGAAGTCGGATGCATCGCTCTCCACTTGGAAGGGGATTGACTCATCCACTGCGTGCATTGTGGCCTTGGCTATGTCTCCCTTAATGAGGGAGAAGGCCGCGCACGCCTCTTCCGTGAGGGGGAAGGATGTGGTTTTCAGGAGGGGTCTGGCTTTGTCCGCATAATTGGGTACCCATTGGGCATAGTAGGCGAAAAGCCCCAGGGTTCTCCTAAGTGCTTTTGGACAGTGGGGGAGGGGTAGCTCCATGAGGGGGCGCATTCTTTCGGGGTCGGGGCCGATGACTCCGTTCTCTACTACACAGCCAAGGATGGCAAGGCGCGCTGTGTTAAACACGCATTTCTCCTTATTGTAGGTGAGGTTCAGCCGTTGGGCCGTACGGAGGAATTTCTCCAGATTCACGTCATGGTCCTGCCGGTTGCGGCCGCAGATGGTGACGTTATCGAGATAGGGGAAAGTGGCCTGTAGTCCGTTCTGGTCAACCATCCGGTCCATCTCCCGTTGGAAAACCGAGACCCCGTTGGTGACACCAAAGGGGACCCTAAGGAATTGGTAGAGGCGGCCATTCGCCTCGAAGGCGGTGTACTGGCTGTCCTCCGGGCTGATGGGGAGTTGGTGGTAGGCCGACTTGAGGTCGATGGTCGAGAATACGCGGTATTGTGCAATCTCATTGACCATGTCCGATATGCGGGGGAGGGGGTATGCGTCCAGCTGGGTGTATCTGTTTATGGTCTGGCTGTAGTCGATAACCAGGCGATTTTTGTCGCCGGTCTTGACTACCACCACCTGGGCACGCCAGGGGCTGCTGCTCCCCTCAATAATGCCCTCTTTCAGGAGTCGCTGCACCTCAGAGCTAATGAAGGCTCTGTCCCCAGCGCTGTACCGCCTGCTCTTAGTAGCGACAGGTTTGCAGTCGGGGGTGAGGTTAGCGAACAGGGAAGGTGGCGGTACCTTGAGGGTGGATAGGCTGCAGGTGTTACGCGGTGGGCGGTTTAACTTTCGCTGGTTGTCGACTGTGAGTGGGGGGAGGGGTCCACCGTATGCTAGGGTTACACTTTGGAGGTGGGATTGGAAGTCCAGCCCTAGTATGACGGCAGCGCACAGCTGGGGGAGTACGAGGAGTTTAAAATTTTTATACTCTGTCCCTTTAACCGACAATGTCACGACACAGTGGCCGCTGATGTCTGTGGCGTGCGACCTCGATGCCATCGAGATGCGGCTGCGCGTTGGCAGGACGGGGAGGGAGTAGTGGCTCACCGTGTCTGGGTGGATGAAGCTCTCCGTGCTTCCGCTGTCGAACAGGCAGGTCGTGGCGTGGCCGTTGACTTTGATGTCCATCATTGAGCTGGCCAGGTGGTGCGGGCGGGCTTGATCCAGGGTCACGGAAGCTAGGGTGTAGATGAGCGCGTCGTTGTCATGACAAGATGGCGGCGAAGATGGCGGCCCCCGTAGTTCACATGAGGCTCTGTTTAAATCGTTTGCCCCGCACAAAGATGGCCGCCCCTGCTGTTCCCAAGAGGCTCTGCAGGCTTCGGCTGCCCCGCACAAAGATGGCCGCCCCTGGTTTTCCCATGAGGCTCTGCAGGCTTCGGCTGCCCCGCACAAAGATGGCCGCCCCTGGTTTTCCCATGAGGCTCTGCAGGCTTCGGCTGCCCCGCACAAAGATGGCCGCCCCCAGGGTTCGCATGAGGCACTGCTGGCTTCTGAGGATTTGCTTCTGCAGGCCTTGGAGAAGTGGCCTTTCTTGAGGCAGGTTTTGCAGGTCGAGTTTTTGGCTGGGCAGCGCGACCTCGGATGCTTCTCCTGGCCGCAAAAGAAGCAGCCAGCGGCCCGATCGGGGTTGCCTGATGTCGGGGCCGGTACCGGGGCTAGCGGGCCCGGTCGGATCCGTGATGCAGACGCTGAGGTAGGTCCCGGGGGCAGCACTGTGAAGGGTGGTGGGGTGGGGGTCGGGCCCGAGTCCCAGGGTCGCGAATAGTACCTGGCAAACGCTTCCTGGTCTTGCTGGGTGGCCTCTAGGGTGAGGGCGAGGGCTTCGGCCTTGTCCAGGTCTATGTCCTTAGCTTCAAGCAGTCTTTGCCGTGTGTAGTCGGAACGTAGGCCTCTCACCAAGGCGTCGCGGACATTGTCTTCCATGTTCGCAGTAGCCGTCACCGCTTTAAAGTCACAGTTCCTGCCGAGTTGTCTCAGCGTTCGTGAAAATTCAGCTATCGATTCTCCTGGCTGTTGCTGGCGAGATCTTAAGAGATGCCTAGTGTACATGTAGTTTACCGGGCTCCGGTACTGCTGTTTCAGTAGGTTGATGGCGTCGTCATACGTAGTCATGTCCTGGATGAGTGTATATACTCTCGGGCTCGCTTGGGCTTTCAGGACTCTTAGTTTGGATCTCTGAGGGACGACGGCTTCCTCCAGGTACGATTCGAAGCAGTCCAGCCAGTGTTTGAAGTCGTTGGCTGAGTTTGGTGCCTGTGGGTTTAGATCCAGGTATGGTGGTTTCAAGGCTTGCAGCCAAGCCGGCTGGTGTGGCCCGTTGTCTGGAGGCTGCTGTTGCTGTGCTGCTGGGTGAGCTCCTTGCTGTTGCTGTTCATTATCAGACATCTTTAAAATTTAGCCAATAAAATTGATATGCCTATCAATTAGTCCAATAAAAGGCGACGAGTTAAGAACGTAACTGAAGGTTTTTATTGGCTAAATAACAGAGCCCACCCTCGTGGGTGATCCGATCCAACAGGGAGGAATACTAGCCAGTCAGCTACCTTTATACCTGGGCAGGTAATGGGCGGAGTCGGAGGTGGTCAGCCCAGGTATAACAGTGCGACAAGAGGCGACCTCGTGTAGTGATGTGACAGTGAGAACAGTGAGAACAATATACAGTGATAACTATAACAGTGGTTTACCACACACCCATCCAGGTGAGTGGCTAGTATTCGATCACATTCCTGACTTGAGTCTTGTAAATGGTGGCGAGGATCTGAGGCCAGCTGATGAACCATTTATCAGAGTACCCGGCCTTGGCCCTACTCTTCTAGCCACGGTGTAGATATAGTTGGCCCAGTAAAGCTTCTGGTTAGTGCTGACTCCTCAGATGCTTATGGCAGAGGACTCTGCAATGGTGGTACCACTGACATTTTGGGAAATGGCAGGTCTCTCTCTGGTCTGAGATGATCATTACCTGGCACTTTTAAAGCATAAATGTTACCTGCCTTTTGTGAGCCCATGCCTGATTTTTCTGCAGGTACTACTCTAGGCTGGCATGGACTGCATCTTTATTGGAGCAGTTACAAATGGCGCTGAGCACTGGAATTGTCAGTTAATAATAAGCCTGTTCCTAACCTTATGACAGAGGGAAGGTCATTGAAGCAGCTGAAGATGGTTGGGACAAGTGATGCCCTGGTACTTTGATGAATGGCCTCCAAGAACCACGGCCATCTTCCTTTGCACCAGATCTGGTTCCAGCCACACAAGTTTTCTCTTCAACCCCCCATTGACCTCACTTTTGCTAGGGCTTCTTGATGCTATATTTTGAGGGCAATTACTCTCTCCTCTCTGGCACTTAGCTCTTGTATCCATATCTGGATCAAGGCTACGATGAGGTCTGGAGCAAGCCCTTCTCGGAACCCAAATAGAGCATTCGTGCGTCGGTGTTTGGTGTTAATGATGACTCCTTGGGAGGAGGCAGCTAGGCGGTAACTGGCCAGAAAGACTTTCCACCCATTAACAGCAGTATTAATGCTGCAATACGCATTGCTTAGTTTGATCTGTATTTTAATTTACAACGATGACTGTTAGCAGTAGGGTGGTTGAGAAGGCCAGCAACAGAGCAAAGTGGTGAACACCAGCCCTGTTCAAATCACTTGCCTGAAAGTGGCATCCAAGAAAGAAGCATGCAAGTATTATGATTATGAAAGGTTGTATTTTTGCAAAACACTTACAAGATGAGAGCTTTTCACTCTGGAATAGAGAAGGTTGAGAAGGAACTTTAATACAGGCTTTCAAAATTCTGACTAGTTGGCAAGCCACTAACTGGGTGTTGATTCACAATTAACCTGAAGAATGAAAGGGGAAGTGAAGATTTTTTTTTTCATAAGGTTAGATGATTGGTTAACGGACAGAAAGCAGAGTGTAGGGATAAACTGGTCATTTTCCGGTTGACCGACTGTAACTAGTGGGGTGCCGCAAGGATCAGTACTTGGGCCTCAGCTATTTACAATCTATATTAATGACTTGCATGAAGGGACTGAGTGCAAGCTGTCCAGTTTGCCAACAATACAAAGCTAGGTGGGAAAGTACACTGTGAGGAGGACACAGTCTGCAAAGGGGTATAGACAGGTTAAGTGAGTGTCCACCATCTGCCACCTTATTGCCCAATGTGGGGAAATGAGGTTATTCACTTTGGTAGGAAGAATAGAAAAACAATATTTTTTAACTGGTGAGAAACTATTAAATGTTGGTATTCGGAGAGATTTAGGTGTCTTTTTCTAGGAAACAAAGTTAGCATGCAGGTACAGCAAGCAATTAGGAAGGCAAATGGCATGTTGGCCTTTATTGCAAGGGGGTTGGAGTATAAGAGTAAGGAAGTCTTACTACAATTGTACAGGGCCTTGGTGAGACCACACCTGGAGTACTGTGCACAGTTTTGGTCTCCTTATCTGAGAAAGGACATATATGCCTTGGAGGCAGTGCAATGAAGGTTCACTAGATCGATCCTTGGGATGAGAGTGTTCTCCTATGCGGAGAGATTGATTGGATTGGAGTTTAGAAGAATGAGGCGATCTCATTGAAACCTATAAGATTGAGAGGGGAGATGCGGAGAGGTGGTTTCCCCTGGCTAGAGGGTCTAGAACTAGGGGGCATAATCTCCAGATACGGTGTCGGCCATTTAAGACCGAGATGAGGAATTTCTTCACTTGGAGGGTTGTGAATCTTTGGAATTCTTTACCCCAAAGGGCTGTGGATGCAGAGTTGTCGAGTATATTCAAGGCTGAGATAGATAGCTTTTTGGACTCGTGGGCAATCGAGGGATATGGGGATCGGCTGGGAAAGCAGAGTGGCAGAGCAGGCTCGAAGGGCTGTATAGCCTACTCTTGCTCCTAATTCTTATGTTCTTAACACTAAATGCTTTACCACAGGTGT
Organism: Somniosus microcephalus; assembly: GCF_052327205.1. NCBI lineage: Eukaryota > Metazoa > Chordata > Chondrichthyes > Squaliformes > Somniosidae > Somniosus > Somniosus microcephalus. The sequence continues at coordinate 226,193,263 of NC_140995.1, forward strand.
CTATTGAGGCAGGGACTGTGTTTAAAAGGGAATCGGGTATGTAGTTGAAAAGGAGAAATATAAAAGGATACCGGGAAACGGGAGTAATGTAAACAGCTCCAGTAAACGAGCTGGCCACGGCAAAGGATGGCCGCTCCTGTGCTATAATTCCTACGAATCTGTAGTGACTATCTGTAATAGGGAATTTTGTAGTGGCAAATTGAAGCTAAATATGGTATGAAATCAATCAAACCTCTATTTGATGCTTTAACTCTGCCTAGTAATGCATTCTGGATCTCTGCCAACAAAGCGTAGATCTAATGTTGGCATCCAGTGCTAATGCTGCCTCCCAAGGAGCAAGTTTTCTTCTTCATGCCAAACATTTCTTTTCCCTTCAACAACTCTTGACCTCTCAAAGCTCAATTCATTCCAAGATTTGAATACTGAACAAAAGATTGACAAGTACTGTACTGGAGAGATTAGTTTCAATGGGCTGAATTGCCTTTTGTCATTCTTGACACTTTTTTTATCATTTCTCCCATTGCTGTTTTTGACCAGTGCGTTCCTTGTCCCTTACCAGATGTCTCATCCAATGTGTATTGTTTGCATCTCCTGCTCTCAATTTAACCCTTTCCTTCTGCAGTACCTGATGTTTCTCCTCTTAGGCAGTCCCTTGGAACCGAGGATGACTTGCTTCCACATTAAAAATGAGTTTGCAGGTGACTGATGAGTCCAATGCAGGACCTACAGTCTCTGTCACAGGTGGGGCAGGCGGTGGTTGAAGGGGCGGGTGGGTGGGGTGCTTGGGTTGACATGCGCTCCTTGCACTTGGCTTCCGCTTGTTCCCGGCAAAGAGACTCTAGGTGTTCGGCCCCTTCCCGGATACTTCTCCATTTTGTGCGGTCTTGGGCCAGGGATTCCCAGGTGTCGGTGGGGATGTTGCACTTTTTCAAGGAGGCTTTGAGGGTGCCCTTGAAGTGTTTCCACTGCCCACCTGGGGCTCTCTTGCCGTGCCGGAGCTCCGAGTAGAGCGCTTGTTTTGGGAGTCTCGTATCGGGCATGCGGACAATGTGACCCGCCTATCGGAGCTGATCGAGTGTGGTCAGAGCTTCAATGCTGGGGATGTTGGCCTGAGCAAGAACACGGACGTTGGTGCGCCTATCCTGCCAATGGATTTGCAGGATCTTGCGGAGCCAGCGTTGGTGGTACCTCTCCAGTGCTTTGAGGTGCCTGCTGTACATGGTCCATGTCTCTGAGGCATACAGCAGGGCGGGTATCACTGCTGCTCTGTAGACCATGAGCTTAGTGCACCTGATGCTTCAGCTGCAGTGGAAACGGTGTTGATTTTCAGTCAGTAATATTCTAGCCATGTTCCTGGCCTCTTAAGTGAGCATTTTGGAATTTGTGCCAAGGAAAGAAAGACAGACTTGCACTTGCACAGCGTCCTTCGGGACGTCCCAGAGCGCTTTATAGCCAATGAAGTACTTTTGAAGTGTAGTCACAGTTGTAATGTAGCAAATATGGCAGCCAATTTGCACAGCAGGATCCCACATGAGATACATGATCAGATAATACATTTGTGAAATAACTAACAGAAAATGCTGGAAAAACTCAGCAGGCCAGGCAACATCCGTGGAGAGAGAAATCAATTGTGATGTTGCTTGATGGTTAAGTATTGGCCAGGGCACCGGGGAGAATTATAATTTGTTTCACAAAAGTACATGAAGCTAGTGAGCAGAACTTTATTTTCTGCCATTTGTCTACAAGGAGGCTTGTCATTTGAATAAGACCGTAGCTTAATTCAGTAATTGTCAATTATTGCAGCTGAATTCTGACTTTTTTAACCTGTTGTGATTTTTTTTTTTGCCATGCTGATGGATAATTTGATGGAGGTTGCTGAGTTTATTTCCTTGCCAAGTTCTCCCATCAGCTTGCTGAGGTATAAAACTACAGGCATTTGTTGACTGCCGGTATTTTGCTCAAGAGGCCATTATTTACATGAGCCTTGATGGCGAGTCTCGCTGGGCTATTGTACCATAGGGGGCATGACTCGAGCCCAGTCCTGTCCTCGCCTGATATCAAAATGTGCAGATTAGAAAAGGTCGCTGATTAGTTAGCGAGCAGGAAGCCTGCCGATTTCCCTTCCCCTCCCAATTCATGGGATACTACGGCCAATTCCAACGCCTTGCCATCGGTAATTAAACTGGGAGCTTCCTAGTCTGTGTAGCTCAGCCACTCACTGCCTAAACCTGCTGAGCCAATGGGCGAGCCCTAAATGCTAGTTCATCTCTGAATCAATGCGCTCTGTCACTTGTAACCTAAAAGGTCAATACTGCTTTCCCCTTTTCCTACCCCAGGTTCCCTCTGCTTTAAAAAGTGGAATTCTTAAGAGTTATCTTTTTAAATTACTAATGCTTTGTATTTTCAGGGTTCCACTGTGCTGAGTATGCTCAGCCACCTCCTTGAGGTCCCAAAAGGATTATACAACTGAATATTACAAGGGACCACATGGAACCATCTTTTTTGAATGCTGGCCTTGCTTTCTAGGCTGCCATTGCAATAACTTTAACATGGCTTCCATGGAAAAAAGCTACCATCTGCAGCTGTTGCTCTGCATTTTCTGTTTTTCAGTGGTTGATTCATGTACTTGCTAACATAGTGGAGTTATCTAAAGATTCTTCCTGAGGGAGAGCTTGGATAAGGCAGTTAACCCAATTCTTTTTTGGAAGCACCTGTCGCAATTTGCATCGCTATACTGATGCAGCACCCCTCTTCATCCCATTAATACTAAATAAATATACGCTTTTGTTGATTTAGTAGCTTGGGTTTGGACAAACCATGCCAGAGATTGTGTACATCACTCAGAACTGCTGGGTAGACAATGCTATTTCAACACCGGTGTTTCTCAAACTGATTAAGCCATTTTACAATAATTTCAGTAGAATCATTAAAGTGACCATTTTTTATCATGAGAAGGACTTGGACATAAGTTTTTAGTGTGTATTTCGGGCAAAAGCTTGTCTGAAAGGGAGTAGTTTAGCCAGGCAGAAAGAACCATGCTAGTTTGGCCATCCATAGGCAGGTAAGGAAAAACTATTTCTATCGCGCCGTTCACAACTTCAGGACGGCCCAAAGCACTGAAGTACTTTTGAAGTGCAGTCACAGTTGTAATGTAGGAAACACACCAGCCAATTTGTGCTCAACAAGCTTCCACAAACACCATTGCGATTAACAGATAATCTGTTTTTTAGTGATGTTGATTGAAAGATAAATATTGGCCAGGACACTGGGGATAATGCCCCTGTTCTTCAAAATAGTGCCATGGAATCTTTTACCTCCACCTGAGAGCAGATGAGGCCTCAGTTTAATGTTTCATATGAAAGACGGCACCTCCGACAGTGCAGCACTCCCTCTACTGCACTGAGTGTCAGCCTAGATATTTGTGCTAAAGTCTCTGGAGTGGGACTTGAACCTGCGACCAGCCACAGCTGACGCTGAGGTGGTTTACATGCGGGCCAGGCAGTTTTGCACAGACCCCAAACAATACCTTTAGCAGCGTCTAGTGGTGTCTGCCGCTCCCTTAAGTGGTCTGGTTGTTTCTCCCAGTTTCTCCATCTCTGCTGCATCTGCTCTGATGATGCCACCTTCCATACTAGTGCTTCCAATGTATCTTCCTTATTCCTCAACCGAGGATTCCCCTCTACCATGGTTGACACGGCCCTTGACCGTGTCCATTCTATTTCCCGCACTTCGCTCTCACCACTTCCCCTCTCTCCCGGAACCACGATGGGGTTCCCCTTGTCCTCGCCTTTCACCCCACCAGCCTCCACATTCAACAGATCATCCTCCACCATTTCCGCCACCTCCAGCGTGATCCCACCACCAAACACATCTTCCCCCTCGCCTCCCCTTTCAGCATTCCGAAGGGACTCTCCCTCCGCGACACCCTGGTCCACTCCTCTCTCTTGCCCTCCACACCCCTTCCCCCTTCGCCCGGCACCTTCCCGTGCAAGCGCAGGAGATTTCCAAAAATGCCCTATTACCTCCACCCTTCCCACTGTCCAGAGCCCCAAACATTCCTTCCAGGTGAAACAGCAATTTACTTGTACTTCTGTATTCGCTGCTCACGATGCGGTCTCCTCTACATTGGGGAGACCTAACGCAGATTGAGTGACCGCTTTGCGGAACACCTCCATTCAGTCTGTAAGGGTGACCCCGAGCTTCTGGTCGCCTGTCACTTTAATTCTCCGTTTCACTCCCACTCGGACCTCACCGTCCTCGGCCTCTTGCACTGTTCCAATGAAGCTCAGCGTAAGCTTGAGGAACAGCGGCTCATCTTTCAATTAGGCACTTGACAGCCTTCTGGACTCCATATTGAGTTCAACAATTTCAGACCATAACCTCTGCCCCCAATCCTTTTTTTCCCCCATGTATTTTATTTTATTTTTTCTCTCCCACATGGCAGCTATCTTTCATTCTGCCAGTGCCATTTACACTTCTCTAGAGCCATCTTTTGTTTCTTAACTTGTCCCATTACCATCTCCTTTTGCCTTGTACCATCTCTTAATCTCTCAATGTCTCTTAATCTCTCCTGCCTTCCATCCTATCTCAGACCTTCCCTTTTTATTCTTTCCTCCCCTCCCCCTTTCCCTGTCCCTACACTTGCTTAAAATCTGTTCCATCTCCAGTTTTTTCCAGTTCTGACGAAGGGTCATTGACCTGAAACGTTAACACTCTTTCTCTCTCCACAGATGCTGCCTGACCTCTGTATTTCCAACATTTTCTGTTTATTTCAGATTTCCAGCATCTGCAGTATTTTGCTTTTGTATTGGTCTGGTTGTCTGCCTATTTACAGGAGTTAACTCCCACTGCTCTGTATCTGCCAGCATGGTAACAGGAGCTGGGAGTATAAAATGAAATACCTGTGATTTGAACCAAATCTCAGGATCTTACAACAATTTGTATTTATATAGTGCCTTTCACATAGTAAAACATCCCAAGGTGCTTCACAGGAGTGTTATAAGACACCAAGTCACAAGGAGAAATTAGGCCAAATGACCAAAAGCTTGGTTGAAGAGGTAGGTTTTAAGGAACATCTTAAAGGAGGAAAGAAGGTAAAAAGCTTTAGAACATAAGAAATAGGAGCAGGAGTAAGCCATTCGAGAGGGAAATCTAGAGTTTAGGGCCTAGGCAGCTGAAGGCACAGCCACCAATGGTTGAGCGGTTTATAATTGGGGATTCTCGAGGGCAGAATTAGAGGAGTGCAGATATCTCGCTGTGGGGTTGGAGGAGATTAGAGATAGGGAGGGGCCATGGAGAGATTTGAAAACCAGGATGAGGATTTTAAAATCAAGGTGTTGCTTAACTGGGAGCCAATGTAGGTCAGCATGTGTATTCTTTAATCTCTTTAGTCATTCAGGAGACCATCTATCACCTTGGAAGATGATCTAATTGTGCCAAGTGACTACATTTATATACAACATTCTGTACATTTTGCCTACTGTAGAATAAAGCAGCTTACAAACTGAAGTAAACAATGCCTCACCTAGTGTTAACTTGGTCTGCCTTTAGAGAGATTAAAGAATGCACGTGCTTAAGATGCTGAGATCTGGTTCAGATTTTATACCCCCGGTTCCTGGTGCTGTGCTGGCAGTGGGAGCGAACTCTCGTAAATAGGCAGACAACCAGACTACTAAAGGGAGTAGCTGACACTAGTGAGCCCAAGTAGATATCTGTGGCAGTCCTAAATTTGTAATGGGCTGTGTTGCAATAGTGCAGAGTGTCATTTTGTAAAAGTGCATGAAGCAGGAAAGGTGCCAATTGTAATTTCTACCCTACAGTTTCAAATAGCAAATGCCTGAGCAGTTCATTTTGAATGTTAAAATGACCTCCTGGGCACAGGGGTAGAATGACATTTCTAGTTCAGCAAAGTGCATTTTAAATGTAACTGATATAAATGTATAATTTTCATAAATGTTTTTGGACTTGCCTAGGGCCATTGTGGGAATTGAAACTGTAGTGATGTCAACTCTTCCAGTGTAAATTGAGCAATGGACCTATGTGATTTTGAAGCAAGATATTAAAAGGTCAGTGAGTCTTGTCAGGAGAGATGGGGACAGATTTTGCTGGAGTGGGGCACCATTGGCATGCAGCGTTAGTTAGATTTTTTTTTTCTGCACCCTTCGGGTTCAATTTTTATTTTTGTGCAGTAACTTGCTGGAAGTGCGAGCTTCTAATGGTGTGGTGAGGGCGATGGGGCATCTGGGACCTCCGTGGACGACAAGACGAACAGTATCTCCTTAACCAATGAGATTTAAGGATCGAGAAAGAAACCGAGGAATGGCAGAGAAGGAAATGGGGTGAATTCAGGAGACCATCCATCACCTTTGAAGATGAACTAATTGTGCTAATTGAACTCCCGGTTCCTGTTGCCGTGCTGGCAGACACAAGCCAATTACTGGGCCGGAGAGGTTGATTGATATTGCATTAATAATGATCACTTCCTTAAAAAGGTACTTGCATTGTTAAGTTCCAGCTGTAACTTTCTGTGGTTAGTTTAATGGGCAATTAATGTGCAAATCCAGCAAGTTCTTAAACTAACTGAGACTAAAGGCGAGATGCTGTTTGTGCGCAGCAAACAGCGAGTGGCGTAACTTGACCAGCATGTTCTGGAGATTCGCAACTCATGGCATATCTTTTCATGTCCTGAATTGCTGGTCGTTAACGCACCATTATTTTTCCAGCAAGATTGGCCTGTTTTTTGACTTCAGTACTGTGACTCTGTGTACCTCTAACTGCTTCAGTTTTATGGTTGCTGGATCAATCTCTGCTTGCCTTCCCAAAAGAGCATTTAGATCACCAAAACCTCAACCACACAAAACATTTTAAAGGTTTAATAATTTGCTTTATTTATACAGTTGTGTTGGTCACAATGTTATCAAGCAACTTATCCCCCTACCATTAACTTTCAAATTATGAATACTCCCTGCAACCTCAATTTTTCTGACTTTTGGCAAATTATAGCCACAGATTTCAACACGTTTAGTCCTTGTTCAACGTGTTTAATTTAAGCCTATCGATGGACATTTTTGTTTTTATCAAGTGTGTAGTAACCCCGGCATTACTGGCTAGTATGGGACTAACCCTGCCATTACTGGCTAGTATGGTACCAACCCTAGAAATCTAGAACAAAGAGTAGCATCTGTAGACTATTCCTTTTCAAACATGTGATAGTTCGGTGGACGGATAAATCACTTGCCCTCTTATCTTTTGTGGGCAGTCGTTTCAGTACCCACTTATTACCAACACTTGGCAGTTTAACATTGGTCTGTTGGATGTTGCTTCGCCCATGGGTACAAGTTCACCTGACATAGCACCATAGAATTCTTTTTGACTAAAATTGTGAGATGGATGTCTGCAGCCTCCCAACCAAATGCAGGTTTATTTCAAACTAAACTTCAGAAAAAGATAGAAGCTAGGTGCTTGGATCGTGAACAGTTAGCAATCTAATTAAAAAAAAATTAAAAAAATTACCTTGCAGCAAGCCAGTAATAGCCACGACAGCTAATCTGCAACTGTTTATTTTGCTTTGCACCAGAGGCTGTTTTCCTTACTTGGATAAGAATACATCTTAATGTTGTGAGGACAGGCTTTTCCCTGGACGAGAAGTGGCAATCATCTTTGGTCCCATTCCATTAATGAGAGCTTGACGCTAAATGGGTAATGGCTGTAATGACATCTGTTTGGAGGCCGTACAAAAAGGAATCGGTGTCATCCACCAGGTGGTGTTCTCAGGGATTTCAAAGAAAACTGATCCTATTGAGATGTCCTTGAACCAAGTTTAAAATGTTTAACCTACCGTAACAAACATAGTATTGGCTAGAACAATCCTTAAAGAGCATTGGAGTGGATTTTATTGCTGTAAAAAATTGAGTGGAGATCCTGGATCCTGATTTTTATTGATGACTTTTTCCACAATCAAGGAAGACTGGAATGAACACAATTCATTGTAAGTTAATGGTGATGATTGGTCTGAAATTAACTGATAGTAACTAGAATCATAAATCCATGTCAATTCTGTGAGGTCATAGAAAATTCACCTGTGAAATGTAACTGGCCAGCTTTGAATAACTTAATGTTTGGTATGCTGGATGTTTCATTTGACTTGGCTTCAGGAGTGAAGGAGCAGATTTCTAGGAGTACAGTACAATCGTGTCTGTTGTGTAGTCGCTCCTGAATTTGGCCCCCATCACCAAAGCCTCCTCTTTTCTTCATCTTTCTATACCTACCCCCTGTACCACTGAAATTCTCATTTTCTTCACTCCCATGCTTAATTTCTCCCAACACTTTCCCCACCAGTCTTCCAAATTTCAACCTACATAAACCTCAGCTCACTCAAACTCCTCCACCTGCACTCTAGCCCATAGAAGTTCCACTTGCCTATCGCTCCTGATCTCCATTGGCTCCTCTTCACTGAATTGTTGCCCTTATTTAAAAATCTCTTTGTGGCCTCCCCACTCCACCCTACCTCTGCTGTCTTCTCTAACCCTATGACCAAGCTTGCACTCTTCCAACTGTAGTTGTTGTCCTCCTCCCTGCTCCACCATCAGTGGCAGAGCCTCCAGACATTTAAAAAGAACTCTCTACCTTGCTACATTTCTTCTTTCTCTCTTTTCTTCCTCCCCCCCCCCCCCCCCAAAACCATCTGTTACATGTTTTTCAACCTGCCATTTACCAGTTAGGTGGGAATGTGTAGATCTTCCTTCACTGGCCTCCATGTCAAGTGGGTGTGTTGGGGAATTGTCAAGCCCCCCTGCCCCTCTGAGGCACCGTGAGGTGTTCAGAGGTGTTTATGTGCAAGTTACAGTAGCAGTTGATGGGTGTTCATTTGAAGGTTGTTCCAAGTGCTGGCTGAATTGCAGTCACCTGTAATTATTCTGTTTTCTCAGGAGGTTAGATATGTTGGTGAGTCCATGGGAATGCAAATTAAAAATTCATGACCAGAAGTTATGCTACTTTTGCCACTAATACTTTGTGATGATCCAATGTTTCCACTAGAATTTAGGACAACACCATCTGAACTACACTCTTTGGCTCAAATTTCAGCAGTTGCTGACATCTTTAGTTCTCAGTGTACTATAACAGGAACATGATTTTGGCCCATATGGGATGATGCATATCTGGGAGGGTCATAATAACCCAGTCAAGGCTCATAATTAACAAGGTTGTAAGCAAAAATTTGAGTTGCAGATCCGCTAACTAATGTGGTCAGCTGTACCAGTTCCTACAGTTTCCAGCAAGAAACAGCCATTTGATCCGCACCTGTAAACTGAATGTTACGTTTGCATCGCCAAGGAATCTCTGCCATTTATCCTCTTCAGAGGTTGCTCATTTCCCTCCGAAGCTCCTGATGACTGGTAATGACAGCATGTAGTTGAGGTATACGGACTAGTAAGTCCTAAGCGCAATCTGTGCTGAGCTAGCCAAGTGCAGCGGAGGTAGCAGTAAGGGTGCTACAACTCTCCTCATCCCTAAGGGGATAATTATCCAGGGTTCCCATTCCTGATTACTTTTGGATGTGATGTTAAACCAAAGCCCCATCCGCCCTCAAGTGAACATAAGATCCCATGACACTATTCGAAGAGCAGGGGTGTTCTCCTGGTGTCCAGGCCATTTATCCCTCAACCAACACCAAAAACTGATGATCTAGTCATTTATTTCATCTTGTTTGTGAAATCTTGCTGTGCATATATTAGCTGCCAGGTTTCCTACTGTAAAATAATGACTACATTTCAAAAAATACTTCATTGGCTGGAAAACGCTTTGGAATATCCTACGGTTGCAAAAGGCACTATGTAAATGCAAGTTCACTCTTGCAATGCACTAACCCCTGGTGAGGAAGGACATGATATCGCACACCCAAAACTCAATAGCCTGCCAATTGTCACTGACTAGGTTCACCCAGGACAGCATGAATGGCCACTTAGATGAGGTATTGCAGTGCCTATGGAGTGTCTGCTCTGGCTCAGTTGGTAGCGCTCTCACCTCCGAGTCAGAAGGTTGTGGGTTCAAGTCCCACTCCAGAGACTTGAGCACAAAATCTAAGCTGACACTCCAGTGCAGTACAGAGGGAGTGCTGCACTGTCTGAGGTGCCGTCTTTTGGATGCGATGTTAAACCGAGGCCCCTTCTGCACGCTCGGGTGGATGTAAAAGAGCCTATGGCACTGTTTTGAAGAAGAGCAGGGAACTTCTCCCTGGTGTCCTGGCCAATATTTATCCCTCAATCAATCCTCAATCAATATCACAGACAGATTATCTGGTCATTATCACATTGCTGTTTGTGGGACTTTGCTGTGCGCAAATTGCCTGCTGCATTTCCTACATTACTACAATGACTACATTTCAAAAAGTACTTTATTGGCTGTAAAGCGCTTTGGACGTCTGTGGTCGTGAATGGCGCTATATAAATTTATTTTTCTTTCATGAGTCACTGCCTTCAAGGAGAAGGGGGGGGGGGGGGGGGGGGGCGAGAAGAGATTTTTCAAAAAACAAAATTGACTTTTCTCCCCCCCCCCCCCCCCCCCCCCCCATTGGCCTCTGAAGTTAATTGATCACCAGTTCCAGATATTCAGTCTGACATTAAAATTTACATTATTCAGTGTTCAGTTACATTCCAAGCTAGTTTGTAACCGCAGCTTTCAGTTGAGCATTTGATTATCCCTATATTGAACCCATTTTCAGTCATATTTATTCACTCAATTTAGTGTTACAGAATTTGGTCTTCAGAGCATCAGTTGTACTTGGTTGCAGTCCATTTTGCTTTGCGTTCAGGTGAGATGTGCCTCCTACTTGAATTTCTAGGTGTTGGCATTTGCAGAATGGCCCCATCAATTCCCTTTGGCACCCCCATCCACAAGCTAAAGTAATTGTTAGCACGAGCCACTTGGATAGGGGCTCGATATGGGTGGAATAAGCACTGCTAAAATAGTTTTCAACTGGAGACCTACTTACAATGACAAAAAGCAAAATACTGCAGATACTGAAAATTCAAAACAAGAACACTAGAGACACTCAGCAGGCCAGGCAGCCTCTGCTGAGAGTGATCCTTCCATGAACTGAAGAATATTTCAGTTATGAGCAAGGGTCGATACCTGGGACGTCTGCTGCTTTGCCATCTCTCTGGATCCTGGCCAGTCTCCAGTGATTTCTGTTTTCGTTTCTATTTGCAACGGCGCTCTTTTCTCTTTCATCTGCCCTCGGGCCAGCCTTGTGCCGAATACAAAAGAATCTCCGATGTAAGGAATGTAAAGTTTTTTTTCCCTTGTCGGTTTCCCTTTTTCCCACTTTTTGGTTTCCAGCCGTCCCATGTTTTTCTGGAGGAGATGCAGTGGATTACCAATTGCTCATTCAGGCTAGCCTTGTGACCAATGGGGCACTTTTTTGATTCAGTGAGGAATCTAAAGCAGTAGTGTCATATCCAAAAGCAGCTGACTGTTCAGTGGCACAGTCCTGCTAACCCCTGGGGTCACTCTCTCAAATAGAATTTATTTACAGGCAGGCACAAAAAGGATTAAAATAAATACACAGCGGAGATGAGGAAAGTAGTGAACTGTAGTGAACTATTTTGAATTGTTCTCGTACTTCAGGGATTCTGCTTGGCGTCGAGAGTATTTGATTTTTGACACTTTGGTGTGAGATCTGTCATTTGGCAACAGTTATTACTGCAGGAACTTCAAAAGTGGAAATTTGATATGGAAATATTGATGTCAAGGATTATGCACATTTTGAAAGTTACACCATGTATTCAGTTTTTCCCTGAAGCAGCAGCTGTGGAATATGTGCATTGATTGATATCCTGTGGCATTAATCATTGTTAAAGAAAAATCTTCTATTGTCTATCTCCTGGCTTGTTTCACAGGTTTCTTTGTTCTCAGCTTTTTAAAAGGCAAGTGGAAAAATATTTGAAAAACAAAATTTCAGAGTTTGGGGAAAGAGCAGGGGAATGGGACAGTGTGGATAATTCTTTGAGAGCCAGTACAGGTGCAATGGGCTGAATGGTGGTCTCTGCTTTAAAACTCTGGGGTGGGGTGAGGGGGAAATTAGGATCTCTCGCTCTCTCTCATGTTTGAGTCTTGCTTCCTCATCTCTTACCTGTCTGTGTCTCATGTTCTCATTTTCTCTGCCATGCATACTTTTTTCTATTTTCATTTTCTCTTTCTGTATGTCTCCTAATCTGCCCCTTTCCTGTGTCCACATTTTTAGAGCCCAATTTTGGTCTTTGACCTTTTGGTGGTCACAAATAACATATTTTCCTCAGAGGGGGTTGTGCTGTTTCCCTGCCTCCAGGTCATGGGCTGGCTTTCCTGATTTGGAGAGGAGAGGGAAGATGCCCGCTGTTAAGAATGAGCAGGGAGGCATCAGCAACAGTTGACGTGTGGCACCTATATAAGTGTACCAGTGATTGTAAATAACACGTTCTGGTGCTGATGGCATTGGCAGTGCCAGAGTTCACATCTGTGCTGTGACTGCATAGTGACGAGTACCAGGACACTAGGGATTGGTCCCTGGTGATCATGTAACAGATATTACATTTAATGCTCATATGGTTAAGACAGACCAGACAATTGGGATGGACTGAGCGAACAAGAGTCAATGTCAGTAGGTCTCGGCCCTCTATCTAAGTAGTTGGTTTGGTAGACTAGGATTCTGGTACTGTCTGCAGTATAGGAACTGTAAGAGAAGGTGGTCCATCTTGGTGGCTGTGCTCGTGCTCCTGGGATTGCCCCGCTCAGTTTTTTTTTTCCACTCACTGACATTTGAATTTTAATCCAGAGTAGGCTTTTACAATTCCTCTCTCTTCATTCACACCTAACCGTGAAGGACATAATCAGCTGGTACAGTAACCACTTGATGCTGCTGTCCATACTGCACTCTGCTCATCCACAGTTAAATTTAATCTCTAATTTTACAAAGTATTTGCAGCACAGAAACAAGCCATTTGGCCCAACCAGTCCATGCCAGTGTTCATTTCCCACCCATCTTCCTCTAACCCCATCAACATATCCTTTTATTCCTTACTCCCTCATGTGCTTATCTAGTTTCTCTTTAATGCACTTATGCAATTTGCCTCAACTACTCCTTGTAGTGAGTTCCACATTCTAACCAGTTGCTGGGTAAAGAAGTTTCTCCTGAATTCCCTATTGGATTTATTAGTGACTATCTTATATTTATGGCCCCTTGTTCTAGCCTTGCCCACAAGTGGAAACCTCTTCTCTATGTCTATGCTATCAAACCCTTTGATAATCTTGAAGACCTCCTATCGGATCACCCGAGTCTTCTCTCTTTTCTGGCGAAGAGTCCCAGCCTGTTCACTCTTTCCTGATGGGTATAACCACTCAGTTCTGGTATCATTCTAGTAAATCTTTTTTTGCACCTTCTCCAGTGCCTCTATCCTTTTTTATAATATGGAGACTAGAACTGTTGACGGTATTCCAAGTGTGATCTAATCAAGGTTCTGTACAAGTTTAACATCGCTTCTCTGCTTTTCAATTCGATCCCTCTAGTAATGAACCTTTTTTTTTTTCTGATGGCTTTATTGACCTGCGTCACTACTTTTAGTAATTTATGTACCTGTACCCCCAGATCCCTCTGTTCCTCTACCCCATTTAGACACTTATTTTCCAAGACGTATGTGACCACTTTATTCTTTCTACCAAAATGTACGACCTCATACTTATCTATTTCCTACATTACAACAGTGACAACACTCCAAAAAGTACTTTTGGCTGTAAAGCGCTTTGAGATGTCCGGTGGTCCTGAAAGCGCTATATAAATCCAAGTCTCTCCTTTTTATTGAAATTCATTTGCCAATTACATGCCCATTCTGCAAGTTTATTAATGTCTTCCTGTAATTTGTCAGTCTTCCCCTGTGTTAACTACAGTCCCTAATTTGGTGTCCTGTGCAAATTTTGAAATTAAACTTTTTGTAATTTTAAAAATTACAGTGTAGTGCATATTGACTAAGGCCAGCTGACAATAGGGCTGGGGGGGTCCTATATTTAAACTACACAAGAGCAGGCGCAGGCTAGATGTTAGGTGGTAGTTTCTTTTCCCAGAGATTAGTGAATGTGTTTCTGGCTTTTATGGTATGAGCCGACTCTCTCTATCCCTTCAAAAGGGAGCTAGACCAGTTCCTGCCTGGGGCACAGATCACTTATTATAAAAGGTAAGTGGATTAACAGTTGACGTACAAAAGGTCCATGTGATCTCCTGGACTGGTTTTGATGACTTAAGGGATCCGAGAGCAATGTTCCAGATGTTTTGGCCCTGGGTTTCTTTTCTATTTTTTTTGGTCTCCCAGGAGATTACATGGCTGCTGGGGTGTAGGATATTTAGTTATGATGTGCTAGGCATCATGAGCGTGGGTCAAGCTTGATGAATAAGCTGGTCTTTTCCTGCCTCTCTTCTGTATGTTCATATGAATGATCCCATGGTGATACGAGGTGGCAAACAGCCACTGTTTGCAGACGAGAAGTCTTCACCTTCGTGCCTTGACTGCTGTGTATAGGAGGGAGCAGGGCTTTCAAAGCCCAATCGAACTACAGAAAGTTTCTCTCAAAGATCACCTGGTATGCGAGCTAGGGAGGATGGGAGCAGGAAAGTGGCAAATGAGGGGTCAGCAGTACTCTCCTCCAGAGTGGCTAACATTTGCCCCATATCTTTTTTTTTTATAAACCAGCTGTGTCAGGAAGAATCTCTGGGGCTGGAACCGGAGGGAATAGAACATGGCTTGGTGGTAAAGGTCTGGGTAAGGGAGCAGGCAGTGCCTAACTGGGGACAGTCAAGGTGTGAGGTGGGCCTGCACGTTAGGGAGCATTAGTGATTACAAAAAATTGAAGTTGCAGAAGAAGATTTTGCCTAATTGGTGAATAACAAAAGTAGAGAATAACCATTAGAAATGTGAAATCTCACATTAAAGTACTTAACTGGTGAAGAAGAAAATTGACCTGTGACTGTCTGAAGCTCTGGCTGAATTATCTGTTATAACAGCCTTGATGTATTTGCAAAACCCAAGAATTTTGAGGTATATGTAACTTAAATTTAAGTAGGGCAGATCACATCTTAAAGCTCAGATGTTAAAGGAATTCATTCAAAATCAGATGAAGCCATGTTTAATATAAGCTCATTGGAGTGACAAAGTGAAAGGATTTAATCAACAGGGTCATAAATCAGACAATGGGAGTGAGAGGAAATACAAAATAAAAGAATTGGATTATTCAGTGATTCAGAAACCCACAAAGATTCAACAGTCATGTCTTAATCCATCGGAATATACTGTATACTGAACACTTAGTCTTCCGATATTATAGTCTGGGAGGGTTAATTTGATTTTCTTAATCTTAACAGAGCAGTTATTGCTTCAGGGACTGACTGACACCTCAATGCGGAATGTAAATGGAGTGTAACACAAGAATGGAATTCCCCAAAATGTGATCACAAATCTTGTAAAATATTAAAGTT
The DNA here is from genome assembly GCF_052327205.1 of Somniosus microcephalus. Classification (NCBI taxonomy): domain Eukaryota; kingdom Metazoa; phylum Chordata; class Chondrichthyes; order Squaliformes; family Somniosidae; genus Somniosus; species Somniosus microcephalus. Next base: position 226,208,762 of record NC_140995.1, read on the forward strand.
CTAAAGGCTTCAGATCTCTTTTTCTCTTGTAAACCAGAAAGATTCTGAAAATAAAAGTTCCAGAGAGATTGGCGTCACAAACTAATGTTAACGTACCATATATGGTCAAGCAATGGTGCCTGACCTGCCATCGATGAATGCAGCGACTGTTAAGTCAGTGAGTTTCTTTCCATTTTGACAATTTCCTCCCCCCTCCACCGCCCCCCCCCCCCCCCCCAAAAAAAAAATCAGAGCAGTTTGCTGTCTTAGAGTACTAAATAGGTTGCTGGGTGAGTGTCATTGGCAATAACATTCTGCTATCTCAATGTTTGTCTTTAAAACTAAAGTGATGGCACAACCCTTTTCAATGTCTGTCTTGAATTACTTTTAACTAATCATGGCCAGCCTGAACTGAAGGGATTTAATACAGTCTTTGAATGTTTTTGTCTGTCTTTTTTTCTTCATAACCATCTTTTATCTTCGAGCAGAGCAAGAGGAAGGTTACAGCTGGCTCCGTAGATGCCCATATGGAGGTACTTCAAATAAAAGCAGCATAGCTTTAAAAAAAAAAAAAAAAATCTTGCTCCCACTTAATGAACGCTTACATCACTGTTCGCTTCACTGATGCAAGGCTAAGCACTGGCTTGCAGTTTGCCTGCTTCTCCATGTGTTTAAAAAATCCCTTACTGTATTTATAGGTTATCGAGGAAGGTTTCAGGGCTCGAATTCCAGTGACCTTTCCTGTATTTTCACCTTAATGTCTGTTCTCCTTTACCTCAAAACCACTCGGACCCAATTTTTCCTGCAATAATTGTCAATCTTCTGGCTCCGAGGTGACCATGAGCCAGGCAGATGTTTAGAGAGCCACACTGGCAAACATCTAAGAAGGCGGTCACCTGCCCTGCTAAAGGAGGTGGAAAAAATGACTAGTTAAAAATATCAAAAGGAGTTTAAAAATAATGAAATTCTGCAACAGTCCCTTCTTGATTTGGAGCCTCCTGTCATTGGTCAGTACTGTACCTCATCCAGACTCTCATACTACTAACTGATTCATGCCTATGCCCACATTGTAGAATGATGTCAAACAATCTATCCATATTTTTAAAAAAATGCCCATTAATACGTAGAGGCTTTTATATAATTTGCACCTTGTTCCAAAATATCTTCCAAGCCGATTGTGACTGATTCATGAAACTAAAAGGCCTGTAATCCTGATGCCAGATTATATTAACTCACCACTGTTCAAGACCAACTGAGCATCATCATGGCACTAACCTGTGATAGTCTGATGTTACAGCACTCTAATTAGCTAGACCATTGTATCATTTAAGAAACCACTGGATGCTCTTGAGGTGGCGGGGGGGGGTGGGGAGACTAGATTGTAGCTCCTCTCTAGATGGATGAACTAGAATGGGCTGAATTACCTTCCTCACCTTTTTTTATCTAGCTCGTGTATCCCAAAAGCAAAAAATAGAAGCTGGCTCGGTGACATTTGTTTTTGAGCCGTTGAAATAAATGAAATTTCACTTGTATGTTTATGACACTGGGCTAGGAACCCTGAGGTCATGAGTGCAAATCCACTGAATTCAATAAATCTAGGTGCTAGAAAATCAGAAAGGAATCTGCTGCCCACACGTGCTTGGCCTATGTGCGACTCTGGTCCCATACTGAGGTTGACTCTTGATGCCCTTGAGGCAACCAGGAATGGGTAATCCATACTGCCTTGTTGGTGTCACCCACACCAAGAACAAATTTAGAAAACTAAACTCTTTCCTCTCTTTTCTCCTCCTTTTTCCCCCCCCCCCCCCCCCCCCCCCCCGCCTTGCCATGCAGATATATTTTCACTTAATTGCAGTTTTATTTTGCAGATAATATTCAGCTCTTAACCCTTGTTTCATACATTGGGGAAACCTGATGCTTACACCATGAATATTGAATGATTGATTCACTTGCTTTCTTTAACATGTTATAGTATTGCGTTTGTGGTTTTTTTTAATGTTTACATTTTTATATATTTTGTACATGAAACAATGTATTTGACAAAAACAGTGGAATCCTGCTGGAGGAATGGATGGATAACCTTTTTCTATAGAACAGCTTTGACTCCTGATCAACCTGGAACTTGGTATAAACAATTTGGGTGTTTTCTTGTGTTAAAGCTGACCTATATGCGGACTCTGCACTGCAAAACAACCTAGGATTCGAATGCATCTGGCGCACTGTTGATTGTCACTCGGCGTGCGATTGTATGATATTCATTGGATATTCATTGGAACAAATCTGGATGCATTCAAAAAAAAATTGTTTACCTTGCCAAGCAACCTATCCCAAATTCTCATTACTTCAGCTCCGCAAATACTCAGATTTCATCAGTATCCTTTATAGAAATCATGATTACAATAAATTGAGAGTAACATTATATTTTGCTTTTCTGTGCCTCTTTGCCCTTTCTAATTTGCTTGAATTATTAATTTATGTTCTAGTTAGAAAAAGTGGTGGGGGAAGAGCTGGCTCATTTATTATACATGGTTCAGATTGGTGCACTCGCTGAACACCCTGCATTAATAACAGCTGATCATTCAAGTCAAGAACATGGGAACAGTAGTACGCTGATCTGTATCGTAACTCCATCCACCTGCCTTGGCTCCATATCCTCGTATACCCTTGTCGAGCAAAAACAATCTCTCGCGCTCAGATTTAAAATTATTAATTGAGCTGGCATCTACTGCTTTTTGTGGGAGGGTTCCACACTTTTACCACCCTTTGTGTGAAGTGTTTCCTAACTTCTCTCCTGAATGGCCTGGCTCTGATTTTAAGGTCATGTCCTAGACTCCCCCCCCCCCCCCCCCCCCCCCCCCCCCCCCACCCACCAGCAGGAAAACTTTCTCTCCATCTACCCCATCAACACATCTTTTCCACCCCGGTGATGATTTGCCCAGGGAGCAGTCAAGATAACTTGTTGAGCAGTCGGGCCTCTATTTTAATGCAAGATATGGTCCTGCAGATGTAACGCAAAGATTAACTTGGTTACATCTGCGGGACCATATTTTGCACTGAGCAGATGAGGCATGTCCCCTCTGCAATTGTCAGTCTAGTGTTCCGGAGCAATGCTTCCCTGATGCCGAACAAGTGCAACATAAAATAAAGACTAAAAGCCATTAAATGTATTTGTGTAATCGCTCACTAAGCTCTGTGTTTACTATTTGAAAGGAACTGCCTGTGCAATAGCTGTCACATTTCATAAAATTGTCATCCTGTTTATGTAATCGGTTTCCTCTAGTGAAGTACAACTGAGACACTATTTCCTCATGCATGAATTCATTTTTATGCAAATCTCCAGCCTTGTTGGAAACTTTGGAAGAGTTGCAGAATATGCTGATTTCAGCAACTTAAGCCATTCAGTTAGAAATGCCGAGCTGATGCAATGCAAACTTGTTCATTTTATTTATTGCAAAAGTAAATTAATTTTAGCAGCTGAATGCACTAAAACCATAAAAATTTAAACCTATTGGAATTTCACTTTAACCTGTAACAGAATTACTGGATCATCTTCTGATTGCATGAAAAATGAAGCTGTGTGTTCCTGCAAATGAGTTGTCTGAAAGATACAAAGGTTTGATGTTTATGGTGATCTTGTAGAGATCACGAAGGGTACCAACAGGTTGAACCCTGAGAAACTGTTCGCCATGACCTGAGATGGTAACTATGGGCATGGGATGTAGTTGTGAAATGGGAAGGTGATTGGACAGATCAGATGTAATTAATTCGCACACTGGGCAGTTCATGTTTGGAATGCTGGGAGAAGGTAATCAAGGCTGATGACCTCAACAACTTGCAAGTGCCTTTAACATAGTAAAACGTTCCAAGGCACTTCACAGGAGCATTATCCAACAAAATTTGACACGAGCCATGCAAGATATTAAGGCAAATGACCAAAAGCTTGGTCGAACAGGTAGGTTTTAATGAGCTTCTTGAGGGGTTTAGGGAGGAAATTCCAGAGCTTAGGAACTAGGCAGCTGAAGGCATGGTCACCAATTGTGGAGCAATTAAAATTGGGGGATGTTCAAGAGGCCAAAATTGGTGGAGTGCAGAGATCTCTGGGTTGTAGGGTTGCAGAAGATTGGAGATAGGGAGGGGCAAAGCCATGGAGAGATTTGAAAACCAGGATGAGAATTTTAAAATCGAAGTGTTGTTTAACCAGGAGCCAATGTAGGTCATCGAGCACAGGGGAGATGGGTGAGCAGGACTTGGTGTGAGTTAGGACACTGGTTGCAGTTTTGTTTAGGCGGGGTAGGACAAGGGAGGCCGGGCAAGGTTAGTCCAGTCTAGAGATAACAAAGGCATGGATGAGGGTTTCAGCAGCAGATAAGCTGAGGCAAGGGCAGAGATGGGCAATGTCACCGAGATGGAAATAGGCGGTCCTGGTGATGGTGCGGATATGTAGGCGGAAACTCCTCTCTGGGTCAAATAGAACACCAAGGTTGTGAACAGTCTGGTTCAGCCTCGGACAGTTGCCAGGGCGAGGGATGGAGTCGGTGGCTAGAGAACGGCGTTTGTGGCAGGAACCAAAGACCATGGCTTCGGCCTTCCCAATATTCAACATCAGTCATTTTAAGAACGAGTTCCACAGAACATTTGACAATCAATTGAAAGAGGCAGTCGTGAATTCTGAGGGCATCCAGGTGGACTAATATAGTATTTACTACTCCTGTACATTCCTATGACAAGTCTGTAAATCAAAAGTCAGCATTCATGTCGAACTGCTTATTTTAATATCTTTGTGGGAACTGAGCCTGAGCAGCCACAAGTCGGGGGGGGGGGGTGGTGACCTGAGAAAAGATGAAGCAAATGTCCCCGGTAATCTGAGGTAAGCAATGCGAGCTTTACACCTGTATTTGAGTAAGCATACGTGAATTTCAGTTTCCTTCCACTGAATGGTAAAGTATCTCTTGCCCAAAACCTTAAATCTGTGTCCCCTAGTCCTTGTACCATCTAATGGAAACTGCCCTCAAAAGTTTGTCACTATCCTCCGCCTGCTTCACAACGACATGCAAGCCGTGATCCTGACCAACAGTTCCACCACAGACCCAATTCACATACGAACCGGGGTCAAGCAAGGCTGTGTCAACGCACCAATGTTCTTCTTGATCTTCCTTGCTGCAATGCTCCATCTCACCCTCAGTAAGCTTCCCCACTGGAGTGGAGCTAATTTACAGAACAAACGGGAAACTGCTCAACCTCCGTCGCCTCCAGTCCCGATCCAAGGTCGTCCCATCCTCTGTCGTCGAATTATAGTATGCAGACGACACTTGCGTCTGTGCACACTGAAGCTGAACTCCAAACCATCGTCAACACCTTCACTGAAGCGTACGAGAGCATAGGCCTTGCACTAAACATCCGTAAGACAAAGGTCCTCTACCAACCTGCCCCCGCCGCACAGTACTGCCCCTCGATTATCAAAATCCACGACACGGCCTTGGACAACGTGGACCACTTTCCATACCTCGGGAGCCTACTGTCAACAAGGGCAGATGTTGACGACCAAGTCCAACACTGCCTGCAGTGTGCCAGTGCAGCCTTCGGTCGGGAGTGTTTGAAGACCAGGACCTCAAACCCGGCACTAAGCTCATGGTCTACAGAGCAGCAGTGATACCCGCCCTGCTGTATGCCTCAGACATGGACCATGTACAGCAGGCACCTCAAAGCACTGGAGAGGTACCACCAACGCTGCCTCCAAGATCCTGCAAATCCATTGGCAGGATAGGCACACCAACGTCTGTGCTCTTGCTCAGGCCAGCATCGAAGCTTTGACCACGCTCAATCAGCTCCAATGGACGGGTCACATTGTCCGCATGCCCGATATGAGACTCCCAAAACAAGCGCTCTACTTGGAGCTCCAGCGCGGTAAGTTAGCTCCAGGTGGGCAGAGGAAACGCTTCAAGGACCCCCTCAAAGCCTCCTTGAAAAAGTGCAACATCCCCACCGACAGCTGGGAATCCCTGGCCCAAGACCGCACAAAGTGGAGGAGAAGCATCTGGGAAGGCGCCGAACACCTAGAGTCTCTTTGCCGGGAGCAAGCGGAAACCAAGCGCAGGCAGCGCAAGGAGCGCACGTCAACCCAAGCACCCCACTCACCCGCCCCTTCAACCACCGTCTGCCCCACATGTGACAGAGACTGTAGGTCCCGCATTGGACTCATCAGTCACCTGCAAACTCATTTTTAATGTGGAAGCAAGTCATCCTCAGTTCCGAAGGACTGCCTGAAGACCATCATATGGGAACAGCCTTTCTCTGTCTACCTTATTCAAACCCGTCATAATCTTGTACGCCTCTATCAAATCTCCCTTCAATTTTCTTTGCTCCAAGTAGAGCAACCCCAGCTTCTCCATCCTAACCTTGTAGTTAAAATCCTTCATCCCTGGAACCATTCTGGTAAATCTCTTCTGCACCCTCAAGAACCTTCACATCCTTCCTAAAGTGTGGTGACCAGAACTGGATGCAATACTCTAGTTGTGGCCTAACCAGAACTTTCTAAAGGTTCAGTATAACTTCCCTGCATTCATACTCAATACCTCTCTTTATGAAGCCCACGATCCTGTATGCTTTGCCAACTACTCTCTATGTCCTGCCACCTTCAAAGATCTATGCACATGAACCCCCAGGTCCCTCTGTCCCTGCACACTCTTTAGAACTGTGCCATTAAGTGTATATTGCGTCTCCCTACCCCTTCTGTCAAAATGCATCACCTCACACTTCTCTCTCAAATTCCATCTGCCCATTCTGCTGGCCTATCCATGTCCTGTTGCAGTCGATTGGCATCATCCTCACTTTGCCACACCTCCAAGTTTGGTATCACCGGCAAATTTTGAAATTTTACTGTGTTCCAATTTCCAAGTCATTATATCAAAAAGAGCAGTGGTCCTAGCACTGACCCTTGGGGAACACCACAGCCTACCATTCTGCAGTCTGAAAAAACAACCATTTACCACGACTCGTTGTTTTCCATCCTTAAGCCAATTTCTTATCCAAGCTCACACTGATCCTCCTATTCCATGAGCCTCAATTTTGTTAACCAGCCTTTTATGTGGTACTTTGTCAAATGCTTTCTTAAAATCCATATAGACAACATCCACTGCATTCCCTTCATCAACCTTCTCTGAAACTTCATCAAAAAATTCAATTAGATTAGTCAAACACGATCTGCCTTTTACAAATCCGTGCTGGCTCTCCTTAATTAACTTAAACCTCTCCAAGTGCATGTTAATTTTTTTTCCTGATTATTGTTTCTATAACCTTACCCACCCATGTTAAACTGACCGGCCTGCAGTTACTAGAATTGTCTTTGCACCCTTTCTTGAACAAGGGTGTCACATTTGCCACTTCCAAATCCTCTGGCACCTCCCCCGCATCTAGAAGATTGGAAGATTATGGCAAGCCCTTCCGCTATCTCCACCTCCACTTCCCTTGGCAACCTGGGACGCAAGCCTTCCGGACCAGACGACTTCTCCACTCTAAGCATTTACATGCTTTCCAGTACATCCTGCTTACCAATTTTCACCCCATCCATTACCTCTATCATCTCTGCTTCTACTGATATTTTGTCAGCACCCTCTTCCTTAATAAGTACTTTGTATCAGTGTTTATTAAGCATTCTAGCCTTGCCCTACGCCTCTAAGCATACACCACCACCTTTGTCCCTAATAATAGGCCCCACTTCGCCTCTTACTACCCGCTTGCTATTTACATGCCGGTAGAAGATTTTTGGGTTCACTTTTATGTTAACTGCCATTCTATTCTCGTATTCCCTCTTTGCCAGTCTTATTTTCCTCTTCACTACCCCTCTCAACTTGCTGTATTTGGCCTGGTTCTCACTTGAATTCACCTGACATGCAGCGTACACTTTTTTTGTTTCATCATATTCTCTAGCTCCCTCATCATCCAAGGAGCCCTTGCTTTGGTTCCCCTACCTTTCCCACTTGTTGGAATGTACCTGAAATATCTCCTCCTCAAAGATCACCCATTGTTCCATTACAGTTTTTCCTGTCAATCTTTGGTTCCATTTTACCCTGGCTGCTCCCTTCTCATCCCATTGAAGTTAGCCCTCTTCAACTTGGAAGTTCTACTTTAGATTGTTCCTTGCTCTTCTCCATTACTAATCTAAACTTTTGATATGATGATCACTCTTTACCCAGGCTGGTGTGACCGGTTGTGTCGAAGGCTACAGCGAGGTGAAGGAGAATGTGGGTGGATAAACAGTCTTGGTCACAACCACAGAGAATGTTGTCACTTTTTGGTTAGGACCATTTTGTTGCTGTGGAAAATGTGGAAACCTAAATAAATGTTTTACATGGGTATAGTAAAAGTTATTGTTGACACCACATTAATGGGCACCGTACACTGCGCGACAACGTACCGGTTGAGAGTGAGCAGATTTGACATTTTATTCAAAAAAAAAAAATAAATAAATAAAAAAAAATTTGAAATTCCCAATGTTCCTTTTGCTAAGTAAAAATCTAATTCCATTTGATTGTTTCACATGTAAAATGTAACAAAACTCCATTTCATTTGCTAACTATTAGTGACTGAAGAATAAATAGTTCAAATCCGAGCTAAATTTAACTTGGCTCTTTTATAACCCAGAGGGGAGATATAATTAGCTGTCACCACCTCCCAAGTTTTCTTGTGCATTATCTTTTTCCTTCCCCCCCCCCCCCCCCCTTAACTTGAAAAATTGTAGATTTTGTACTTATTTTAAAGCAAAATAAACAGTTTTCCATTTATTGTTACTTCCAGGTTATGACTTTGCCGCAGTATTGGAATGGTTTGCGGAGCGAGTTGACCGTATCGTCCTTCTGTTTGACGCTCATAAGCTGGACATTTCTGATGAGTTTTCTGAGGTTATCAAAGCACTGAAGAATCATGAGGACAAGATCCGTGTGGTGCTGAACAAGGCAGACCAGATTGAGACCCAGCAGCTAATGCGTGTTTATGGTGCGCTCATGTGGTCTCTGGGCAAAATTGTCAATACTCCCGAAGTGATTCGGGTGTACATTGGCTCGTTCTGGTCTCACCCTCTACTGATTCCAGACAATCGCAAGCTTTTTGAAGCAGAGGAGCAAGATTTGTTCAAAGATATCCAGAGCCTCCCTCGAAATGCTGCTTTGCGAAAACTCAATGACCTGATCAAGAGGGCACGTCTTGCAAAGGTTGGTACACGTATATAAAATATTGAAGGACAATTCTTTAAGTAATCTGAAAATTGTCCATTATTTTCCTCCATGCCTTCGTGTGCATCATTCAAGAATTTTAAAAGATGAGAAAAGATCATTTGGCCCATCGAAGCCTTAGCCTTGTTTTTGCTCTGCTTACCATATATGGAAGACCATTCCAGAAACATTGCTCTTTTGAATGAGGAGGTTTTTCCTCATGTTTTAAATTTTTGACTACTTTCTATTTGTTTTGATCTTACTTGTCGGTTACTTTGAAGTGATAATTTGGGTTTGCGTTCTCCAAGTTTATTTAATATTTTATGTACTTCATTCGAGTCCCCCTACTTAATCACCGCCTTTCTAGATTGTAAGGCTTAAGCTCTCAAATATTTCCTCTTGGCTTTTTCCACTTTATACTTGCCCTTTTGTTCTATTTCAATGCATGTTTTTCTTTTGAGACCAAAACTGAACAGCCTAGCTAATGCGTTTTAACTGTTAGCTTGGCTCTATTGCTGCACTTTTGCCTTTTTGAGTGAGAAAATTTGGGGTTCAAGCATCATTCCAAAGTTTGAGCATACAGTCTAGGCTGGTGCATTTCTACAACATACATTTCTATAGTTCTCATTGTACAAAATGAAGTCTTTGGAGGCAGGCCACTGAGGTGCATTGTGAGGGTGCTGAGCCAGGGGAGAGAGGGAACACCGTTCGAGGTTATTGATGGTAGGGTGCTGTGGGGGTGGCAAGACCGCAATACTGGAGTTCCAGAGGACAAGGGCAAGATGGGTACACTACAGATGTCATTCATTATACGTGGAGTGCTTTGGGGCATTTAAGATGCGATGAGCACTATGCAAAGCTATAGATCTCTCCGTCTTTACTTGGCATAACTTCCTTTGGCTTGTACTCTATTGTTTTGCTATTTACTTAATGTTCTTGTCATTTTTAATTGCTGTTTTATGTTGTCTGGCAAACAAAGGAGTTTATTACTACAGTCGCTTTTAATAAATCCATGTGCTAATTCAATTCCATTCGTTACATAGTTATAGTACTGTAATAGAAACATAGAAAAATAGGAGCAGGAGTAGGCCATTCGGCCCTTCGAGCCTGCTCCACCATTCAATATGATCATGGCTGATCCTCTATCTCAATACCATATTCCTGCTCTCTCCCCTTGCCCCTTGATGCCCTTTGTCTAGAAATCTATCTATCTCCTTCTTTAAATATATTCAGTGACTTGGCTTCCACAGCCTTCTGTGGCGGAGAATTCCACAGGTTCACCACCCTGAGTGAAGAAATTTCTCCATCAGTCCTAAATGTCCTATCCTGAGACACTGACCCCTCGTTCTATACCCCACAGCCAGGGGAAACATCCTCCCTGCATCCAGTCTGTCTAGCCCTGTCAGAATTTTTATGTTTCAATGAGATCCCCTCTCATTCTTCTAAACTCTAGCGAATACAGGCCTAGTCGACCCAATCTCTCCTCATACGACAGTCCTGCCATCCCAGGAATCAGTCTGGTGAACCTTCGCTGCACTCCCTCTGGCAAGTATATTCTTTCTTTGGTGTCTTGAGATTTTTTCATAAACCCACTCTGCTGTAAGCCCACTGACTCCCACAGCTACCTTGATTACAATTCTTCCCACCTTGCTTCCTGAGGACGCCATTCTACCAGTTTCTCCATTCTGTTGCATTTGTTCTGAAGATGCCCCCTTCCATACCAGTGCTTCCAATATGTCTTCCTTTTTCCTCAACAGGTTGACGGGGACCTCAACCGTAACCATCCTGTTTTCCGCAGTTCTGCTTTCACCCCTTCCCCTCCCTCCCAGAACCACAGTAGGGTTCCACCTTGTCCTCACCTTCCACCCCACCAGTCTTCACATTCAATGGATCATTTTCTGCCACCTCCAGTGGGATGTCATTACCAAACTCATCTTCCCCTCCCCTTTTTCAGCATTCTGAAGGGACCATTCTTCCCCCCCCCCCCCGCCCCGTGCCACCCTGGTCCACTCTTCAATCACCCTGTCCCCATCCCACGGCACCTTCCCGTGCAAGTGCAGGAGATGCAACATCTGCCCTTTAACTTTCTCCCTTCCCACTGTCCAGGGCCCCAAACATTCCTTCCCAGTGAAACAGCGATTTACTTGTACTTTCAAGTCAGTATACTGTATTTGCTGCTCACAATGTGGTCTCCTCTACATTGGGAAGACCAAACTCAGATTGGGTGATTGCTCTGCGGAGCACCTCCATTCAGTCCGCAAGTGTGACCTTGAGCTTCCAGTCGCCTGTCATTTTAATTCTCTGCCCCACTCCCACTCTGACCTCTTTGTCCTTGGCCTCTTATACTGCTAATGAAGCTTGAGGAACAGCAGCACCTCTTTCAATTAGGCACTTTACAGTCTTCCAGACTCTCAATTAAGTTCAATAATTTCAGATAATAACCATTTCTCCCATTTTCTTTTGGATAGCAGCTGTTGGTAATGATTCTGCTTTTGCCATTTACACCTCCTCCTCTCGACCCATCTTTTTGTTTCTTTACTTCTCCTATTACCACCCTCTTTTGCCTTGCACCATCATCTCGTGCCTTCCACATATCACAGTCCTTTATTTTTTTCCTTCCTCCCCTCTCCCCCTTTCCCTGCCTCTGTACTTGCTGAAGAGCTGTTACATCCCTAACTTTTTCCAGTTCTGATGAAAGATCATCGACCTGAAACGTTAACTCTTTCTCTCTCCACAGATGCCTGACCTGAGCATTTTCAGTTTTTATTTCAGATTTTCAGCATCTGCAGTATTTTGCTTTTCTTTCATAAGTGCTTGTCTGTAAAGTTCTTTCGGACACCCTGAGGCTGTGCAATATAAAAGCAAGTTCTTTCCTCTGTTGTTCCTGTGTACCAAAACAATCTGGTTGCATTTATATAATGCCTTTTTGAAGTAGAAAAGTGTCCCAGGGTGCTTCACAGAATTAGGGCTACAACGATATAACCCCATCTCCAACCCATGCTCACTTCAAGTGCAGCTTCCCTGTTGAGTGAGGTCCTGGACTTGCCCCTAGGGTGTTCAGTGAAAGCTGTCTCTGGTTTTGGGTTTCACCATTGTGTTCATGGGGAGTTAGACTAGCATCTCCATACCACACAGTATTCAAACTTAATTGCAAAGGGCAACATGAGTTAATTTTTTTTTAGTTTGTAATCCCAGCCTGTTAATATATTTGCTACTAAAGAATTTCTGTCCCATCTGGTGCCGTTCCAAGTTTGGGGTCAATTCATATTCATTACATAGATAGCCTGGTACTTTTCTGAGTGTGTATTTATGTAATATATTTACTGAAAACAGTAGAGGGATTTTAAAATTTCATTAAACTAGTTGTTGGGTATACAGCCATTTCATCTTGCTTAAAGTTGCATAGTGCTTTTCATTATTGAGGTTGGAGGAACAACCGCCTGTTTGGCCCCGATATTTACGGAGCGGGGTGGGGGGCAGTTTATAGATTGTCAGAGAAGAGTGTGGGGAGGGGGTTGGGGGGCATCTGATCACAAAACAGATTAACAGGGTAGCTTGGACTGGGGGGGGTGGGGGAAGCACTCCTGGCCCACAAGCAGTGCTGGAAAGGCACACCTGTTCGGTCCAGCAATCTTCAGCTGCCAGTTTCCAGAGGCCAGCCAGTGTAAAAGTTGGAAGAGAGAAAATCTTTGGCACGCAGCCTCATTAAAATACTTAAGTGAGGGACCTGCCTTCTGAGTGGGTTGGTTGCCTGCCCCTCTTTCTCTTTCTCTCCCCCCCCCCCCCCCCCCCCCCATCCTGCCTCTGGAGTGGGTGGGTTCAGGTTTGGAATTTTTTTATAGTTTAATTTCCCACCTGTTTTTTTGGAGGTTAAAATGACCCCGATTGTGTCTGAATTATTGTATGGTCTGCTCAGGGCGGAGATCTCCCCTGTGCCGCAAATTCGTAAACCGGCATAAAGAACAAATTTCTAATTTAGCTGCACACGTGCGCAGAAAAAATCTTGTCCCATAATGTGGTTGCACTTCAGTGAAGAATGGCTCTGGTTATTATCTAGCTGCATCATGAATTCAAAAAGAATGTCACTAAGAAAGACAACTCTACCAATTCTTTCCCCAGTCTCTGTCTTTGATTCTTTTTTATAATCTTGAATAAATTCCTTTTGGCTTCCACCATTTTCTCCTCCTGAAAACAGCATCTTGTACTGCAGCTCCGACCATGGGAGTGGGTGGAGGGGCAGCAGCTGTCTGGTATCTTGTCCAGCTTGTTCTCGGTGTGTTAATGGGGGTATTTTGATTCTGGAGATCTATGACCTCCCAAACATTAGTGTGTTCACTTCCAGTAGTGGTCACTGGATAATCATCAGGAGCAGAATCTCCCGATCCCAGCCTTAGGAATGCTGAAACCAACTGTGTATCCTCACTGTCTTGGCCGTGATCAGCTAGCTTCCCACACATTGTTACCCTATTGAGCTAGCTAGGTCTCCGCCTGCAGTAATCTCTTTACACTGCACACCAAGTTGCTAGTCCAGGATTAATAACTGTCATGCAACCGATCCCAGAGTCCATGCCTTGCATCTTTTAAGACCTAAACTTCCGAATCATTATATTGCAGACTATCTATTGTATTTGATCCAAAGTGCTTTCTGGAATATAATCAACTTTAAAAATGTCACTTTCCAACTCGCTTGTAAGGTCAAGGTGCTCTGCCTTTGTTAAAAGTGCAACAGTTTCACCAATGAATTATTACATGTACATCCAGAGTTTCCGGAGCTTGAATTTGTTTTCCTGTTTGTTACTTGGAAAGACTTGTAATTGTTCCTGTTCTTACCTGTCCTTCACCCTTTAAATAAATCGTTCGAGCCCTTTTAAAATAAAGTAGTTATGCACGTTGGCTGCGCTGATGGCCTTGACTACAGTTACTGGCTTTGTGTTGTGCTGGTTTCTGGCTGTCTAAAGCCCAGTTGAATTCTAGTGGTGATACTCAATCTGATGCGCCATTAGATGAGGTGTATTATGTGCAAATCCTATGAGACATTATGCAATCGGTAAGTAAAGCTTGAGACAGAGTTGAGCACTTGCTTTACATTAGCCGAAACATAGAAACATAGAAGATAGGAGCAGGAGTAGGCCATTTGGCCCCTCAAGCCTGCTCTGCCATTTAATGCGATCATGGCTGATCATTCAAATTCAGTACCCTGTCCCTGCTTTCTCCCCATATCCCTTTAGCCTTAAATAGATCTAACTCCTTCTTGAATATATTTACCACAGAAGGCAGTTGAGGCCAATTCATTAGAGAATTCCACAGGTTCACCACTCTGGGTGAAGAAATTCCTCCTCATCTCTGTCCTCAATGGCTTACCCCTTCTCCTTCGACTGTGACCCCTGGTTCTGGACTCCCTGGCCATCGGGAACATCCTTCCTGCATCTAGTCTGTCTAGCCCTGTTAGAATTTTATAAGTTTCAATGAGATCGCCTTTCATTCTTCTAAACTCCAGCGAATATAAGCCTAATCGATCCAATCTCTCATCATACGTCATTCCTGCCATCCCAGGTATCAGTCTGGTGAATCTTCGCTGCACTCCCTCCATGGCAAGAACATCCTTCCTCAGATAAGGCGACCAAAACTGCACACAATACTCAAGGTGTGGCCTCACCAAGGCCCTGTACAACTGCAGCAAGACATCCTTGCTCCTGTACTCTAATCCTCTTGCTATGAAGGCCAACATACCATTTGCCTTCTTAACCGCCTGCTGCACCTGCATGCTTACCTTCAGCAACTGGTGCACAAGGACACCCAGGTCTCGTTGCACTTCCCCTTTTCCCAATCTATTGCCGTTCAGATAATCTGCCTTCCTGTTTTTGCCACCAAAGTGGATAACATCGCGTTTATCCACATTGGGCAGATGCAGTATAATCACCCAACCTGTACAAATCATACTGGAGTTTCTCTGCATCCTCCTCACAGCACACGCGCCCACCCAGCTTTGTGTCGCTTGCAAACTTGGAGATATTACATCTAGTTCCCTCGTCTAGATCATTAATATATATTGTGAATAACTGGGGTCCTAGGGCCGATCCCTGCGGTACCCCACTAGTCACTGCCTGCCACTGGGAAAAAGACCCATTTATTCCAACTCTTTGCTTCCTGTCTGCCAACCAGTTCTCTATCCAAGTCAGTACCTTACCCCCAATCCCATGTACTTTAACTTTGCATGCTAATCTCTTATGCAGGACCTTTATCGAAAGCCTTCTGAAAGCCCAAATACACCACATCCACTGGTTCTCCCTTATCTATTCTACCAGTTGCATAGTCGTTAATATCAGCATTAAACCTGCTTTTCTACACGCAACCTTGCATAGATTAATTTAATTGTACATGGTGACTTTTAAGGATATGTGTGGTAATATAAACATAAATACAGATGGAGGCCATTCAGCCCATCTAATGAGTTCCTTCCATAGAGACTTTTAAAGTCACTTTGTTGCTCTTCAGCCCCCTGCTCCTATAGCATGGGTCTCCTGCAGCCACCAATAGAAGGTACTGGATTTTTTTTCACTGATTAGCATGGCCCATTTTCTTACTGAAGGCTAAGAGCACCCTCCACAACCTCCCCCGCTGGAGTGGAGTTAATCTACAGAACAAACGGGAAACTGTTCAACCTCCGGCGCCTCCAGTCCAGATCCAAGGTCGTCCCATCCTCTATCATTGAATTACAGTATGCAGACGACACTTGCGTCTGTGCACACTGAGGCTGAATTCCAAACCATCGTCAACCCCTTCACCGAAGCGTACGAGAGCATGGGCCTTACACTAAACATTCGTTAGACAAAGCTCCTCTACCAACCTGCCCCCGCAACACAGTACTGCTCCCTGATTGTCCAAAGCCTCGTCAAGGAGTTTGATAATGTGGACCACTTTCCATACCTCGGGAGCCTACTGTCAACAAGGGCCGACATCGATGACGGCGTCCAACACCACCTTCAGTGTGCCAGTGCAGCCTGAGGAAGAGTGTGTTTGAAGACCAGGACCTCAAACCCAGCACCAAGCTCATGGTCTACAGAACAGTAGTAATACCCGCCCTCCTGTATGCGTCAGAGACATGGACCATGTACAGCAGGCACCTCAAAGCACTGGAGAGGTACAACCAACGCTGCCTCCGCAAGATCCTGCAAATCCATTGGCAGGATAGGCGCACCAACGTCTGTGTTCTCGCTCAGGCCAACGTCGAAGCTCGATCAGCTCCGATGGACTGGCCACATCATCCGCATGCCCAATACGAGACTCAAAACAAGCGCTCTACTCGGAGCTCCAACATGTCAAGAGAGCCCCAGGTGGGCAGAGGAAACACTTCAAGGACACCCTCAAAGCCGCCTGGAAAAAGTGCAACATCCCCACTGACACCTGGGAATCCCTGGCCCCAGACCGCACAAAGTGGAGAGAAGCATCCGGGAAGGTGCCGAACACAGTCTTTTCGCCGGGAGAAAGTGCAAGGAGCGCACGTCAAACCAAGCACCCCACCTACCCACCCCTTCAACCACCGTCTGCCCCACCTGTGACAGAGACTGTAGGTCCCGCATTGGACTAACCAGTCACTTGAGAACTCTTTTTAGTGTGGAAGCAGGTCATCCTCGGTTCCGAGGGACTGCCCAAGAAGAGGCGCACATCATGACATCACCCACAAGCCTAGCCATTATCCTCGTGTTATGACATCGCTGCTATTTTTTAAAAATATTCGTTCATGGGATGTGGTGGTCACTGGCTTGTATGTGCACAGTGTTGGCTTTCACATTGCAGGCAGCTGCTTTACAAGAAGACAGCAGCACCATTGGAAAATAAATGTGGGCGAGCAGCTCAGTTAGCCTACTAACGACCCAGGCTGCTATACAGAGAGGAAAACAATAGAATTTATATTTGTATAATACTTTATTACCTCTCGAAGGCTCCAAAGAGCTTCACATTGATTGAATTACTTTTTGAAGTGTTATGTAGACAAAATTGCCTCTTGAAATATTCGAGTGTTTGCTTCCGGTCTGGTGCCCTATCCAGTAGACTCTTCCAGGTATTAATCATAGTGTGAGTAAGTGCTTCCTGGCATCAGGCCTAAACTTGTCTCTTACCAATTTGCACCTTTGCCCCCTTGTCCTACATTCATGGTTTAATTTCTAATCGTGCTGAGGATTACACTTTTCTATTCCACTTTTGTATCTTGTATATCTTCACATGGTTCTCCTTTTCTTTCACCAGCTCCTCTAGGCTGAAGCGTCTTGAGTTTTCCTAAGCTTCCCTCATCACTCTGTTCTCTGACACTGCAGCTTAAACATGTGGCCCTCTCTACCATTCCCAGGGCTTGAATGTTTCCTTTGTGTCTCAGTGATCAGAAATAAACAGTGATTGAACTGCTCCCTGACCAGAGTATTGTGGAGTTTCAGCAGAATCGCTTCAGATTGTTCCCTATTGATTTGGTAATATAGCTCAGCAGTACCTTGATACTCTAATTGAGAAACCAAAAGCTCAGACTTGAGTGCTTGCTGGGCAGCTAATGTGGCTGTTGCATATTAAATAACCATCAACCCTACTAGTTTCATTGTCCGGCAGTTCTCCTCCTTTTTACATTAAAGGTAACTTTTTAATACATATTTAATGAACGCTCGAGGTATCTGAAGTAAATTGTTTTTATAATGCTCACTAAAGGATGCTAAATTTATTCTTGCTGGGAAAAAAAAATTAGGTGAGCAAGTGAAAGAGTGTGGGGGGGTGCGGTGCAAGAGAAGATTCAGTGCATAAAGGCACATCCCAACATGCTACTGAACCATAGAGGATCCTGGGTTCAATACCCAGCCTGTGTCATGTGATCTGATCTCCGGTGAGGTGCTATTGTTTGTGTCAGTCCTACAGTCGGGAGAAATGGGTTGCCCCTCAACTGACCTCTGATGCAAAGCGCATGTGTGCTGAGGTCCAATGAGGAAACCATGGGGCTGGGCTGTGATGCCTTACATGGTGGAACAGCCTGTAACGGTCACTTTAGGATTGCACGTAGAGTGGTTGTTTTTGGAGAGGTGCAGGAAGGCTGCCAGTGCGCATGGAGCCATACGTCAAGAGTCAGCGATATTGGGAGTTGAAGAGACAAAAACTTGTGGCAGCCATGATTTTAGCTTTTGAAACTTGTTGGCTTTTGGTGAGTGGGAAAGGGGGGGTGGAAATGCAGACAATTTTGCATGATGCAGCAGATTGGGCATCTGACATTTTTACAGTCACTTTCTAAAATTTAATTTTTTAGTATTATGTGATTTCATTACTTTTATCAGCGGCAAGGTCACAATTAGCTTTTGTTTAAGGTTTTGTGAAACCTCCCTATCAAAAAACTTTAGTCATGTGTTGTGAATGTGGGTAACACCCAGCTTGTTCTTGGCCAGCCTTGCACATAATACAGCTGGTTTGCTAATTTAATTAATGATCTGCAACCTTGATGTAGTCAGTCCCAAATGTCCCAACGGATGCAGTTTCCTTTGGGATACAGAGTGTTCCTGGAACATTGTAAATGTAGAGAAAGTTGGAATTTATCATTCATTACTTGTAGGAAGGGAAGTAATATAGTAATCACAGTTATGCGTTTGTAATGGATGATGTTGTAATGCTAACATTCTTAATCGGTAAGTATGCAATTCGGGCGACATTTCACATTTGTTCTATTAAAACCATGTAAAGTAGCGGGCCTTTTTTTTTCTAGCCCTTTGTAGCAAAGTGCAATAAAATTTTATAATTGCTAACTAACTGGGCAGTTTGAAATCATTCATAGATTTCATTTCATTCTAGCTGGTGTGAAATGGAAAATTGGAATACAAATCATTTTTTTCTGTATTCTAACCTGGGTAACTTGCTCTGAAGTTTCTTTACAGGTTTGAGGTATGTTTTACCACCATCTACTCATCAGTGATTTACTTCCATGAAAGTTTCCACTTTGAATAATTTGAGGATGCAGTTGAACTGTTCTTCTGTTATGCAGGATGAAGCCTTGTATAGAGTCATAACGGCGCACAGAAGGAGGCCATTTGGCCCATCGAGTTCGTGCCGGCTCTCTCTCTAGAGCATTCCAGTCAGTCCCATTCCCCTGCTCTATCGCTGTAGCCCTGCATGTTTATTTCCTTCAAGTGCCTATCCAGTCTCCCCTTAAACATTGAGCGTGTCTGCTTCCACCACTTCTGTCGACAGCGAGTTCCAGGTCCTCATCACTCGCTGCATAAAGTTTTTCTCCACATTTCTTTTTCTCCCCCCCCCCCCCCCCCCCCCCCCCCTGCCGTATCTCTTGCCCAAAACCTTAAATCTGTGTCCCCTAGTCCTTGTACCAACAACTAGTGGGAACAGCCTTTCCCTGTCTAGCCTATCCAAACCTGTCATAATCTTGTACACCTCTATCAAATCACCCCTCAACCTCCTTTGCCCTAATGAAAACAAATCCAGCTTCTCCAACCTGTCCTTGTAGCTAAGATTCCCCATCCCCGGAACCATTCTGGTAAATCTCCTCTGCACCCTCTCGGGGGCCTTCACATCCTTCCTAAAGTGTGGTGACCAGAGCTGGACGCAATACTCCAGTTGTGGCCTAACCAGTGCTTTATAAAAGTTCAGCATAACTTCTCTACTTTTGTACTCTACCTCCATTTATGGATCCCATATGCTTTGCTAACCACTCTATGTCCTACCACCTTCAGGGACCTATGCACATTAACTGCCAGGTCCTTCTGTCCCTGCACACACTCTTTAAAACTGAGCCATTAAGTGCATATTGCCCCTCCCTGTTCCTTCTGCCAAAATGCATCACCTCACACTTCTCTATTAAATTCCGTTTGCCCATTCTGCTAGCCTTTCTATGTCCTGTTGCAGTCGATTGGTATCATCCTCACTGTTTGCCAAACTCCCAAGTTTGGAGTCATCGGCAAATTTAGAAATTCTACTCTGTATTCCAATATCCAGGTCATTTCAAAAAAGCAGTGGCCCCAGCACTGACCCTTGGGGAACACCACTGTCTACCATCCTCCAGTCTGGAAAAACAGCCATTTACCACAACTCGCTGTTTTCTACCCTGAAGTCAATTCCTTATCCAAGCTGCTACTGACCCACCTATTCCATGAGCCTCAATTTTGTTAACCAGCCTTCTATGTGGTACTTTGTCAAACGCCTTCTGAAAATCCATGTAGACAACATCCATTGCATTCCCTTCATCAATCCTCTCTCTTAGTTCATCAAAAAATTCAATTGGATTAGTCAAACATGATCTTCCTTTTACAAACCTGTGTTGGCTCTCCCTAATTAGCTTAAACCTCTCCAAGTGCCTGTTAATTTTTTCCTTGATTATTGTTTCTAAAACTTTACCCACCACTGATGTTAAACCGGCCTGTAGTTACTAGGATTGTCCTTGCACCCTTTCTTGAACAACGGTGTCACATTTGCCACTTTCCAATCCTCGGGCACCTCCCCTGCATCTAGGAAAGATTGGAAAATTATGGCAAGCGCTTCCCCTATCTCCTCCCCCAATTCCCTTTTCAACCTGGGATGCAAGCCATCTGGACCAGGTGACTTACCCACTTGACACAGCTTTTTTAGTACATCCTGTCTATCTATACTTGGTTATAAAAAAATTTCTCCCCTTGTCCTGTGTACTGACTCTGAGCAGCTGAACTGTTTTGTAGTCTCTGTACCACTGTATAGCCATCTGCTGGGAGGTGCGCTAGAGCAGCCAGTGATGAATCTCGTTGCCTTCCCTGTTGGGGAAACGTCTGGCCTCTGATGTAAACTTCCATCCTATCTCAGACTTATTGTGGTCACTCTCTCCTTATTAGTTCAATGGGACCCCTTCCCCAAAGTAGTACAGTGAGAACAAGTTTGTAAAGTGTATTGGTTAAGAAATTAACAGTCGTAGAGGAGAGGACGATGTTTGATTCACCAGAGCTTATCCCTAGTATGATAGTGCTCATGTCTTATAGTAATATAAATCCCTTGCAAAGTAATCTTTATGGCCGATTCATTCTGCAGTTTTTAAATGGATAACAATGTATTCAAGTAAAATCAATTGAGGAAAAACTTAGCAGTATAATAGAGGAGCACTGGCGGTACAGAAAATAGTCCCCCAATTCTCTTGTGGATAGGGTGAGTCGGGCCAGGCTGAGGCTGCTTCGTGAATAATACCAAGTGCTTTTCTTTTCCTCTTTAATAATAGTAATTGTGTTCTGAGCAGAAATTAGTTCAGATAAAAAACCCAACGCTTTACTTATTGTAAACATCTGCCAAGTGTTCTGAACCATGAGCTGTGTAGAGATTGAACAAGTGACATGGCGTTCTGTTGAGATTTGGGGAAATGAGACCCAAAACTGGCTCCGACAGGAAGCCGAGAGTAATGGTTGATGGGTGTTTTTGTGACTGGAAGGCTGTTTCCAGTGGGGTCCCGTAGGGCTCTACTAGGTCCCTTGCTTTTTGTGGTATATATATCAACGATCTTGACTTGAATATAGGGGGTATGATTAAGAAGTTTGCAGATGATACTAAAATCGGCTGTGTGGTTGATGCTGAAGAAGGAAGCTGTAGACTGCAGGAAGATATCAATAAATTGGTCTGGTGGGCAGAAGCATGGCAAATGGAATTCAATCCGGAGAAGTGTGAGGTAATGCATTTGGGGAGGGCTAACAAGCAAAGGGAATACACAATAAATGGCAGGACACCTGAGTAGTGTAGAGGAGCAAAGGGACCTTGGAGTGCATGTCCACAGGTACCTGAAGGTAGCAGGCCAAGTAGATAAGGTGGTTAAGAAGGCATACGGAATGCTTGCCTTTATTAGCCGTGGCATAGAATACAAGAGCAGGGGGGGGTGGGGTTATGCTTCAACTATATAAAACACTAGTTAGGCCTCGGCTAGAGTACGGAGTGCAGTTCTGGTCACCACATTACAGGAAAGATGTGATTGCACTAGAGGGTACAGAGGAGATTTACAAGGATGTTGCCAGGAGTAGAGAATCTTGGCTATGAGGAAAGACTGGATAAGCTGGGTCTGTTTTCCTTGGAACAGAGGAGGCTGAGTGGAGACCTTTTATTGAGGTGTATAAAATTATGAGGGGCCTAGATAAAGTGGATAGAAAGGACCTATTTCCCTTAGCAGAGGGGTCAAAAACCAGGGGGCACAGATTTAAAGTAATTGGTGGAAGGTTCAGAGGGGATTTAAGGGGAAATTTCTTCACCCAGAGGGTTGTGGGGGGTCTGGAACTCACTGCCTGAAAGGGTGGTAGAGGCAGGAACCCTAACCACATTTTAAAAAGTACTTGGATGTGCACTTGGGATGCTCTAACCTGCAGGGCTACAGACCAAGAGCTGGGAAGTGGGATTAGGCTGGATAGCTTTGTTGGCCGGTGCAGACACGATGGGCTGAAATGGCCTCCTTCTGTGCTGTAACTTTCTATGATTTTGTTTTTCATTCAGTAGGTTTGCATTACTGTGAACTGTTTGGCTGAGACAGGGCGGAAACTTTAACAACCAGTCGCTGAAACCCTCATCCAGGCTTTTATTACTTCAGGCTCAGTTATTCCAATACTCTCCTGACCGGCTCCCATCTTTCGCCTTCCGTAAAGTACAGCTCATCCGAAACTCTGCCCGTATCCTAACTTGCACCAAGTCTCGTTTACCCATCACCATGTGCGCGATGACCTATATTGGCTCCCAGTCCAGAAATGCCTTGACTTTAAAATTCTTATTCTTGTGTTCAAATCACTCCAGGGTCTCGCCCCTTCCGATCTCTCTAACCTCCTTCAGCCCTACAACTCTCCCAGAATTCTGGACTCTTGTGCTTCCCTGATTTCCTTTGCCCCACCATTGGCAGCCATGCCTTCAGCTGCCTAGGCCCTAAACTCTGGAATTGATTCCCTAAACCCCTCCATCTCTACCCCTCTCTCTGCCTTTAAGACGCTCCTTAAAACCAAGCTTTTGGTCATCTGCCCTAATATCTCCTTACGTGGCTCGGTGTCAAATTTTGTGAAGCGCCTTGGGACGTTTTACGATGTTAAAGGTGCCATCTAAATGCATGTTTTTTTGTGGTTGTGCATGACATATGTCACATAAAACATTCTCTGAAACATCACAGTAATATCACGAGCAGGTTTCAGGCAGGAGAAGACCTTTGCTCCATCTAGTTCAGCTATCCACAGTATTTTCTTTGCACTTCCAATGACCCTGAATCTCATATTTGTTAACGAGAACCCATCTGGTTCCTGCTTGAAACTCTTGTTTCTTGTTCCACCACCTGTGCAGATGGGGAAAGGTGGCTTTCCCTTTGATTTGAAAAATAAAAATAAATAAGTGGAAATGTCCTGAAACCCATGGGGTTTGTACAGCTGATGATTACCATCCTCCAAGGTTTCCCCAGCAGCACAGGCGAATTGTATTCATAGAACCAACTTGGCACAAAACTGAATACAGGAAACTTTCGATTTACCGGCGCCTAAATAACCGGAAATCTCGGTTAACCGGCAAAATTCAGGAGTAGGTTCAGGCAAGTTTTACTTCATATTCTACTTGCCTTCCTCCATCTGTTGCTGTGCAAGGGTGTGGCTGCAGCTGTTGCTAAGCTACAGAGACGCCTGCAACTTGTGGCCATTGTTCTGAACCTGTTGCTAAGCAACAGGGTTTGTTGCTTTATACGGAGCTCTCAGCTCTCCGTATCTTTTACTATAGCTTTCGGTTATCCAGAATTTTTGATGAACCGGCACCACGTCTGTGCCGGATTTAAAAAAAAAAAGTTTCCTGAACGTAGCACCAGTGAACCAGTCAGTAGAAGGTCCCTGGGCCTAAAATTAGGTTTGTCTGCTGTATGAAATTGTTACTACTTCAATGCTGAACTCCAATTTATTTAAATAGATTTTATTTTAAAATCTTGTTGGCAGTTGTTAATCACATGTTTTGTTTTGAGCTGAATTCGGCCAGAGAAAGGGCCACTTACTGTGTCTTCTGTGTAAATGGAATAAATTCAGTATTCCAGTTTCCCATTCAGTAGCTGCAATATCAGCCCTGTAGAAGAGAAAGAAAGTAGTAAATATTGTTTTCTATTTTCACCCTTCTTCTCCCACCCCCTCCCAATATAGTTCATTCAGGGATAGGATGGTCCTGAAGAATGGAGTACTTTTCCTCTCTCTGCCTACATGACCATTGTGCTGCACTTCAAAAACAATTCATTAGTTGTGAAACATTTTGGGACGTCCTGAGGATATCACTCTTCTTTCCACCAGTGATGGCATCAGATACACTCAGACAAAATGTACTGTGTTCAATGAAATACAGATGTCCCCTTTTTAATATCATGGTATTCCGCTCAAAACTGCAATCTCGAGACTCCCTCCATACTATTTCAAGTTAAGATTTCCAAATTAGTTGCAGATTTGACGGCAATTTAATTTTAGCTCATGGGTATCATCTTCTGTTCTCGGGATGTGAGCAACGTTTGCAAGGCCACATTCATTGCCCTGGGATGGTGGTGTTGGGCTTTCTCCTTGAATGCTTGCAGTGATGGTACAGTCGTGTTAGGCAGGGAATTCCAGGATACTGACCTAGTGACGATGAAGGAATTGCAACACATGTTCAAGTCAGGATGGTGTGTGATGTTGAGGGGCCTGATATGCTGGGTCATTGCCAATAGATCTTTGTTTTTTTTTAATTTCTGAATTTGGTATTGCTGAATGTCTTACTATGCCACTTCAGAGGGCATTAAAACTCAACTATAGTGTGGGACTGGAGTAAAATGTAGGCCTGACTAGGCAGGGATAGCGGGCGCCCTTCCATGAGGACATTAGTCAACAGGTGGGGGTTTTTTTACAACCGTTTAGAAACGTTCATGATTTTTTATTTGACGCAAACCCACAAATAGCAAGATTTTAAAACATTCAGTTTCACAATTTGCCACGGTGGTATTGGAACTCGCAACCTGTGGGTTGCTAGTGTACTACTGCACCCACACACAAAAATGCAAATTAGTCTCGGTCTTCTATTCCCAAAAATGTGGATTCAAGTGCTTGTATAAATAAACTATTAATTCAGCATGCTTTTCCTTTCCCCCCCAGGTTCACGCCTACATCATCAGCGCCTTGCGGAAAGAGATGCCAGCTGTGTTTGGTAAAGACAACAAGAGGAAAGAACTGATCAACAGCCTCGGAGACACTTACACCAAGATTGAACGAGAACATCAGATCTCCCCTGGAGATTTTCCTAACCTTAAGAAAATGCAGGTAGGTCCGAGTTAGCTGGCTTCACATTGCTTGGTTTTTTTACACATTGGTATTGCACAGTACTACGTGATCCAAATGTGCTGCAAACTAGCATCCTTGTGTTTTGAATCTGTGTGCCTGGTTATATATATTAACCTTAAGATGGGCGATAAATATTTGTTCTCTTTTTTTTGTAGTCTCTCTGTGGGAACAGATTACCAGATTAATGATTCTCGAGTCTGTACAGTGTGCTATCCTGATCTGTTGCGTTAATTAATAGAGAAAAAGTACTTGCCAAGTACACCCAAGCCCTACACGGATACAATTTTTCACTTCTATGTTCCATTTTTACTAGTATTGCTGCTGGTATTAGTATTATGTTGGGGATTTTTAAGGTTTAAAATATTTAGTATTGGCAAGATTGACGCTTGCATTGTTGTAGAGGTTTCTTCTGTAGCTGGAAGGTGATGTAATAAAGCAAGAGGTTTGTGTAGCACAAATGAGGTGACCATGTATGAGGGAGGTTAGAACGGTGGCTCTCTCGAGTCTGACAAAGGAATATGTAGAACACAAGATTTAAAGCAACTGGCAGAAGAGCAGGTTCAATATTGATGTACTGAGCTCCAAAGCCGTTTGTGGTTTATGTAGTGAGCAGGTGTGTGGAGCTGCAAAGAATCGATACCCACAATAGCAGTAGTGCACTTTGGATTACATCATTGGAGTAGTGGTGCATGGAAATGAGTACCAGAATAAACATCAATTCCATAAAAGCACTGACCTTTTTTCAGAGTTCATGTGTATAAATAGCATAACCTGAGATTGAACAGACATGGCTTTGCCTTTGTATGCTTGTAACTTTGCTGCTACTGAAATGAAGTCAGGCCCAATGACATTTTTGATCCTTTTTACAGCTAATGTTTCGTATGACGGGAAAAGCTTATAATGGAATGTCTAGTTTGACTATCCATTCGATGCATCTCAGGAGACCAGAGTGGTGAAATGAGGTGCCTCCTGCAACAGATCATAGTGGGCAGGTTGATGTGATGTGCTCCATGGTCTGGGACTCATTACAGTTAATGCAATTGGTAAAATTGTTCAAACAGAAAATAACACTTCCACAGACATGCACATTTTTGGTTACAAGGTTGGTTATGCAAGCTGACAACCGTGAAAAGCTCCAAAGTAGCTACAGGAGACTTTGGTTTATCCGGAGGTTGTATGTCCGGAAACCTCGATCTACCGGCAGAAATCGGGAGCCGTTCTGTTAGGTTGTTTTTCTTCTCGTGGCTTTTTTTTTCCCCAACAGTCAGGCTTTGGAAAGTCTCTCTGAAGCTGTTGCTAAGCTACAGAGACGCTTCCAAGGTACGGGCTGACTGTTTGAAGCTGTTGCTAAGCAACAGTTTGTTGTCCGATACGGCCGTATGCTTCAACATTAACTTTGTATGTCCGGCAGTTTTGATAGATCGGCAACAGCTCGGTTCCCGTCGGTGCTGGATATAAGAGTTTCCTGTAAATTAATTGCCATGTTCATTATTTACTAGATAAATTAAAATGACATCCTTTTCTGGTTTTTTGAAAATGTAATTTTTGGAGAGTTGACAATTATTTAAATTTTTGGATTTTTTTTTTTTATTGGATTCTTTCTTGATCGTGGGGCAGTTAAAATTTGTTAATGCGAGCTGTCTGCAGGCTGCAGAGGATACGTACGAGTTGTGAAAGCCATATGGATCAGTGCAAGTCTGAAGGTTCTTCCTTTGAACCAAGAGTAGATTTATTGAGTGCAGAGCCATTAGTTTCATTCTGTCTAGCTGTGTCCTTGCTAGCTTGGCTGTTTCTGGTGAATACTGTTCACTTGCCAGTTTTCGTGTTTAGTAAATGTAGTACAGGTAGACTATCCTTTATCCGAAAACCTCGGGACCAGCCGTGTTTCGGTTTTCGGAAAATTTCGGATTTCGGAAGGTATTTTATGACTGGGAAATTTGTCGGGGGTGGGTCCGCGGGGGGGCCGTCGGTCGGGGTCGTGCGCACGACTTACGCTGACCCTCTGCTCAGCGTAAGTCGTGCGCCACTCTGGTCATGTCGTGCGCACTACTTACGCTGAACGAAAAAACCTTCGGTTTTTAGAGGGTTTCGGTTTTCGGAAGTTCGGATAAAAGGTAGTCTACCTGTATATAGTGTTAACTTCCAGCATTTTCAGGTTGAGCGAAGTGCTTCGAACAGATCAATGCATGTACAGTACATCTGTTATTTCAAATCCTGTGCATGTTTGACCACCACACTGTACTGTCGCTAAGTACCTGTTTTTTAAGTCCTTTTTTGTTTTGGGATACCTGCAAAGGAATTTGGATGTACAATTTTGATGTAGGGAGGCTTTTCTATGTGAAAGGCACTATATTAGTGGTATGAAGCCAGCAGAGAACTCTAGTGGCAAATAGCTACATAAGAAGTAAAAGACCCACATTTCACATGGAGATAGTGCGTTTGCTTTATTGACACTGAGGAGAATAGTGAAGTCTATTTACTGCAAATCCACTGTTTCTGTTCATTTACCAGTTTTCATCGGGTATAAACTACTAATCAAATGTCTTCTTTCACCTACTGAAGATGAATCACATGGTAGTACAAGATGTATTCCAGTGAGCCAGAATAAAAGGGCATGGGTTCTCTGTTCAGTCCCTGAGTCTTGCTACATCTCCCTAGATATTGGGCAGATAAAGGCACTCTCTGATTCGTAGAGTGGCTAGTGATGCTGAATTCTTGGAAATGTCTAGTGTAAAAACATATACTGTACTGTAACAGGAGGTTCAGCCTTTTCCCCTATTTCCCCATTTCTCTTTGCTGGTTACCTCCCATGTATTCTGCCTTTAGTGCAAGTAAACAGCAAGTTGCTTTTATATCGTGCCTTTAACATAGAAAAACATCCTAAGGTGCTTGAGTGGAGCTATTGGGAGGGGTGACCAAAAACGTTGGCTTTGAGGGAATTCCAGCACTTGGTGCCTAGAAGGCTGAAGGCACGTCCACCAATGGTGAGGCGAAGGGAGTCAGGAATGCACAAGAGGATGGAGTTGGAGAAATGCAGAGTTCTGAGGAATTTATGGTTGGAGGTTAGAGTTGTGGAGGAGCAAGACCGCAAAGGAATTTAAACATGAGAATTTTAAATTTGAGGAGTTGGGGTACCAGGAATCAATGTAGGTCAGCAAGCACAGGGTGATTGGTGAGTGAGATTAAGTGCAAGATGGGATTGCATGAACTGAAGTCCATGGCGGGAGGATGATGGTAGGCAGGCCAGGAATAGCCCAATGTAGAGGTGAAAAAGGCATGGATGAGTGTTTCAGCAACAGATGGGCTGAGGTAGGGATGGAGGCAGGCGATTTGAAGTCGTGGTCTTTTGTGAAGGAAACGATATGGGGTCAGAACCTGTAGTAAGTCTCCAAAACGAATACAACTATGTACTGTAGTTCCATCGGTGAAAGACTTTATTTTCTGTAGTGATGCAGTTATATCAGTAGGTGTCAACTTGACCTTGGTGCAAATTTTGCATAAACCTGAAATTGTCTTTTCTACTCATTCAATTTCTGATTCAAGATGGTCAAGATAACACTTTCCTGTTGTTGGTTTCCAGGATCAATTGCAGGCGCAGGATTTTGCGAAGTTTCAGCCGCTAAAGCTTAAACTGTTGGAGACAGTAGACGACATGTTGGGAAACGATATCGCTCAGCTCATGACCCTAGTGCGTCAGGAGGAAACCCAGCGGCCTATCCAAATTGTGAAAGGCGGGGCCTTTGAAGGCACGATGAATGGCCCGTTTGGACATGGGTACGGCGAAGGAGCCGGCGAGGGCATTGATGACCTAGAGTGGGTTGTGATCCGAGATAAGCCGAGCTACGATGAGATTTTTTACACCCTTTCACCTGTCAATGGGAAAGTCACTGGTGCAAATGCAAAGAAGGAGATGGTGAAGTCCAAGCTTCCAAACACCGTGCTGGGGAAAATCTGGAAGCTGGCAGACATCGACAAGGACGGCATGTTGGACGATGAGGAGTTTGCATTGGCTAATCATTTAATTAAGGTCAAGCTGGAAGGTCATGAACTACCCAGTGAAATTCCACAGCACCTGATTCCGCCATCAAAGAGAAAGCTGGCTGAGTGAAACTGGGGGGAGAAATCCCTTCTTTCCTCAACTTAAAAGTACAACGCAATGTCATGTTGAGGATTAAAAAGACTGGGAAACTAGGAGTTGAAGTCTTAAACTAAGTTAGGCAGACAAAACATGTAACTAACAGCTTTTGCATAGTAAAATACTTCTGTCCACTATTTAGAAGGAAAATGCAAACTCTAAATTTTAACCATGGAACAAATGTATTCTGTAAAAATATAAACGCTGACATATGATCGGAGATGGAGCACATTCCTCTGGTTCTAAAGAGCTTGGTGTTGTAGACTAAAGTCATTGTACAGCAAGTATTGCAATCAAAGCATAGGCATCTTTTTGCCACGAAGTGTTTGGTTCAGAGACTGCAAATTCAGTGTTCCGAGGTAGATCAGGCTGTTCCCTTGGAGGCAGGGGTCCTTCGACTTGTTACTCTTCCACAGTATCCCTTTTCTCTTTTTATTGTTAAGTCCTCTGAGATGTCGTCTTGTACGTGCAGAGTGCTACAGAAGTTTGAGTTGTCCATTTGTATAAGGGTAGGTGGAATTTCTTTATCCAGCTTGTGCCCATCCACCCAGTAGCTATAACTTTGTTGGGGTGGGTCCCTCATCTCAAATGGTCAGAATGTGTGCTTATGGCACACAATCATTCAGATGGGTTCCCTTAACTGCTGGGTGACTAGATACTGAGAGGATAGTTTGTAGTCCACTTAAAGAATGGATGTTTATATGTAATAGATTTTTGCCTTCCGTTTTGCAGCTTCTGAACAATGGCTTAGCATTCACCCGTTCAGTGCTCTGTGGATGGGTGGATTTCGAGGAACCATACTTGTGTAGGGATAAGTGCTGGTTTATATGAAAGCATTGACAGGAATTTCTCTATAAAATGAAAGTTTTGGAACTGTAACCTTTTTTGTTTCATGAAGAGTTGTTTCTGTTTTGCTCAGTCTTTTCTCATTCCAAACACTCTGGCGCCTTTGCTGTGACTAGTAATCTAACGATAGATTATAGTTTTATTGGGCTTGTGTGAACTGTGAGGAAGGTTATGACATTAGCAGGAAAAAAAAAGCTGAACCAAACTCCATTGTACGGAGTACTGTGAATTGTATAGCAGTATATGCCTTAAGTATATACTGTATGCTTATTGATCAGGTTAACCAAACATTGCTATATATTAGGGAAAATACGTGCAAAATAATTTTATGCATTCAACAATTAAGATGCATTTGTACATGTTCTCTGACTTGGTACACTGGCCATTTTACTGTGCAGCGTCCTTTAAGTGTTGTATATGCAGCTGTTGTATATGTAGTCGTTTCCACATGTCGCCTTTCTGTTCCGACTTGTGCATTTTTTTTTTAAACTGGCCTTCAATGATTAGGAGTTACTATAAATGACATTATAAAATGCTCAGTGCAATTTCTTCCATTGTGATTTGTATTGAAGACTACTGCACCTGTTTCCAAGTATTGCTTGAATGGTGCTTGTGAGTTCTCTAACTGTAGATTTTCTTAGTATCTCTACATGTCCTGTAGTACTGTAGTTGAAAACTGCCCTAGAGAATCAATCCAGTGAGATGTTGAAAGTATGCAGTGACTCTGCAGAGGTGCAATATGTTAGTGAGGGGTTTGCTGAGTGGGTAATAAGCCTCCACAGATCGTCCATTGTTAGAACATCAGCAATAAGACTGCCATCTCTTTCCATCCCGACCCAATCTGATCTCATCCCAACAGGCTGATATTCCCATTATCCTGAGTGCCGTGCTGTGACACTTGTGTGAAAAGATGCAATTGCTGTACATTTAAGGTTGCAGTAGGAATACATTTACGCAGGGCAGGTGGAGTTTGCTGAATGTTTGTTTAATTAGTCCAGAAACAGTTGGAAATCACCATCCCATCACGACCAAAAGAACTGGAAAAATTTGGATGGTACAGAAAAAGAATTTTCCCAAAATGTCTATCTAACATTGGACAAAAATCTCCTCCTCTTCAAACCTCACTGACCTGAATAATCCATTTTAAAAAGAAAACGTAGTTTTTCACTAAAGTGTTCCAGTGACAGCAGAATGCTTGAGGAAAGCAAGTACAGGTTTTCTCTCACTTCCGTCATCAGGTTATGTAAGTGGGGAACTAGCAGTTCATTGATACTGACACCTGATTAAATGAATGTGAGTGGGGCAGTTTGACTCGATAATTCACAGGATCTTGAAATCATTGAGATTTGTCAGAACTTGAAACTGTTGCACCATTTTAAAGCATTTGTTTTAAACTTCAAATGTTGAATCATTTTTAAAATTTAAACCAGATTACCAAAGTTTGAGACTCCTATCTGGATTCCACAGATGGTGGTTGTTTTTGTGTTATCGGGGGGGGAGGGAGGAGCCTGAAATTTGCACGCGCAGTATTCTGCACTTATATTTTTCCGAGTAAATAATGTATGGGAATTTATTTGTACTATTTTGTTGGGGGGGAGGGGGCAGGACACATTTAAAAGTTTGAGATCTTTTCCCTCTGAGGCAAAGCAAGGGTTTGGAATCCATGGTTGTAAAGAGGCTGTAGAAGATGCAGACTTATTGGGCCAAGCACCTTTTTCTCAATTCATGCTGTCAAAGTATTTATTTAATGTGATAGTCAATTAGGTTAGCCCAACACTGATATCACAGCAAGCCCTTTTAAAGGTATCTTTACAATGTGGATTTGTACAGCCCAGGGGCGAGGAGAGCATCACTAAACATTCTCCTTATGTTACACTGCTGCTTTTATATTTGAAGCCTGCCACCAATCTACTGCAGACCCATTGGATCTAGTCAAGGAGGAGATATGTCGAGCTAGTCCGGAGACTCGTGAGCATAAGTCTCCACTGCTGTGGGAAGAAAGTAGGTCAGGCACTTTAGTTAGGGAGTACCATCGACCAAGAGAGACGATGGTACCAAAGTGAAACAGAAACACCTTTAGTGTTAAGGTGCAGGGTCCGTTCGCTATGCGGCTGTATAAGGGGGGTACACTTGTATCTTTTGTGCAACCATGCATTGTATTATGTGAGCACTTTCCAGTTAAATGATAGTTCTGATATATTTGTATGAGCCAAATAATTAGTGTGATCTGTGGTGAGAATTGGTAAGAATGTAGGACAGCTCAACTTCGCCTATAAATAACCACTTCAGTTATATTCTTGACCAGGTGTGCCAGGTGCACATATTGCATTGGGCCATTATAAGGGAAGATTGCCTCTGGTGGTTGTT
Source organism: Somniosus microcephalus (assembly GCF_052327205.1). Taxonomy (NCBI): domain Eukaryota; kingdom Metazoa; phylum Chordata; class Chondrichthyes; order Squaliformes; family Somniosidae; genus Somniosus; species Somniosus microcephalus. Next base: position 226,241,572 of record NC_140995.1, read on the forward strand.
GCAAGTAATGCAGACTAAGGACTAGGATTTCCTCTGATTGACAATTTCATTAGAAATAGCAATGAATTATTTTTGTACACTTCACTGCATATAGAGAACATAAGAAATCTTGGCTATCTTTGATGCTAAAATATCTTCTCTTTCCCTCGTTTGATGGTGCTCTTACCTCGTGGAAGGTTGAGAGTAAAGCCACAAGGATTAATGGGTAACTTTTTAATCTTCCAACCACTGGCACACACCCAGCACTACGTCCCACAAACCCCCAGTGTAAACACATTGGACAGTCCCTTGGGTACCCTGCTTTCATAACATCAAATAAATAAATACTTGCATGCATCACTGGTTTTCTTGTAGTAAGGATAGAGCAAAGTATTTTTGTCTGCTATTCAAATGCATTGCTAAAGAAACGACACCTTTTTTTAATAATGTGAAATCCTCGCTCTCTGGTCCAGTGTATAACCCTATTTTACTGTCTGCTTTCTTTAGTATACAAATGGCTTCTGTATGAAGCATCTATTTAGTACCACATCAGTTTTGAGAGCAATACCTACCGCACATAGGATTATCAGCTAGATTTCAGGAAAACTAGTGCATAATGTACTGTTGTTGAATGGGGGATATAGTCGTCTTTCACTGTGGCTTGCATTTTTTGGCATTGTGTTTAATAGGCAGATGTCACAAAATTAGGTTTCCCAGTTCTGTGTTTTTTGATTCTGTCCAATAGTTCCGTTTCATCCTGAATTTGTGTCTTCCAAGCATTCAGTTCCAATGGACCATTCTCTCCATTGCACTCCTTACATAGACGTTTGGCTCCAAATGTCAAAATATGTTTGACAGTAAGCATTTATCGAGATGCATTTATAGTCCTAATCCATTTGCTGATGAGTTCCTGCTGGTGATATTGGTATGGCGATTTAATTAGGATATGTGTTGTGTGAAGGGTTAAACACTTAACAGCATCTTGCTAAATGCCTATAGTTCTCTAATTGGGGAAAAGTTTAAATTAGCAGCATTGACCAAACATTTTTTTTGACATTTTATTGTGGTGTTTCATGGCAGAGTACTGATTTCCCTATTTGCACTAATTAAGGGTTTATTGTCTCTTTGCTGGGAGGTTTGGAACAGTAAAGACCAGCATTGGTTGTAGATTGAGCATCATACAGGACATCGCAATGTGTTTGTGAAACTACTGTACTTTTTAAAAGCAACTCATGGTCACACTGTCACTTTCAAGCTTGTCCATGTAAAGAGAGTGTTGAGGCACCTCGAGTATACCTCGAATATGAAGCCCTCAGTTATTATGCTTCTGACAGCAGAATGGGAGCGAAAATGACTATGATCATTCGGGTATTTATCTGTGGTCTTGCTGCATATTCCAATTATACCAATGCCTTGAAGTATAGATATTGTAGTATTTTGGAAAATCCATTGTGGCATTCCTGGTTCATCACAAACTATCATATTCTTCCAAGAGGTTGCCAAAAAAGTTTTATTTTCTTTCAGTATATTTGTCATTTGCCAATAATATGCTATTGTACATTTATAAAATATAGATTGTATTAACAGATTTACGGTGTATAAAAATCTGTGTAGTTTCTCTAAACTCTAATAAAATGCTGTCTCAAGTTCTGTTGCGTATGTTTTTTTTTTTCAAACTATTTCATGAAATTATATAGCCTCCAAATGGTACATGTAAATGAACTGGAGATTAGCTGGCAGGACAAGTAAGCTTGGCTATCTACAGTTTGTTCAGAAAGCTATTATTTAATTGTGGGAATTGTATGAACTTGACATTTTCTACCATAGATCATCTATTTGGGGGGGGGGGGGGGGTTAAAATGTTGTATTCCCTAGAATTTAGAAGGTTAAGGGGTGATCTGATCGAAGTTTTCAGGCTATTACGGGGAGCTGATGGGGAGAAACTATTTCCACTGGTTCGGGAGTCTAGGACGAGGGAGCATAGTCTAAAAATTAGAGCCAGACCTTTCGGAAGTGAAATTAAGAAACCATTCTACACGCAAATGGTGGTGGAAGTTTGGAACACTCTTCTGCAACGGCAATTGAATCTAGATCAATTTTAAATCTGAGATTGATAACTTTTAGTTAACCAAAGGACTTAAGGGATATAGGCCAAAGGCGGGCATAGGGAGTTAAGTTGCAGATCAGCCATGATATAATTGAGTGGTGGAACAGGCTCGAGGGGCTGAATGGCCTATTCCTGTTCCTATGGTCTAATTGCACCTTCTGAGACCTGGCATGAATCCAGGTCAGGCATTGCAAAACTACAGTAGCTTTACTTTCCATGGCTGTTGATACAAGAGAAATACAGCAAAGCACATGATTATTTGGCTCGCCGTGCCTGTACTAGCTGTTGCCTGGGGCTAACTACTCTAAACCCATTTCTTTGTCGTCTTCCTGTATCCTCCTTACTTTTATCCTAAGAAAGGTAAGAGGTACAAAAAAAGGGTGTATGAAAAAAATCTTGCAAGGGATATCAAAGCTAACAAGTTTTTATAAATTTGAGTGCAAAGGGGGAATGTGGGCACATTAAAGACAAGGTGATAATGTAATAGATAATAAGGAAATGGCAGACTTATTAAATGAATACTTGGTATCTGTTTGCACTGTAGAGGAAGAGGGCAAAACACCAGCAGTACAAAGGGAACCTAAAAATAAATCAAGGAGTTGGAACTTACTTGATTTAATAAAAGAAAATAGTAATGGAGAAAATAATGGGACTTTAGATAGACAAATCTCCAGGACATGACTCTTCCACCTTAAAAGAAATGGATGCAGAAATAGCAGCAGCTGCTTCGGTCATAATTTTCTAATGCGCTCTAGATTTGGGAAATGTGCCTAAATTGAAAATGTGACTCCATTATTTAAGAAAAGGAGAGAGAAACCAGGCAAATACAGACCTGTCAGTTTAATGTCAATTGTGGGGATGTTGCTGAAATTTCAGTGACGGAATGAGCACTTGGACAAGTATGAGCTGATCAAAGAGCATAGATTTGCAAATGATCGGTCAAGTTTGACTAATCTAGTTGAATTTTTTTGAGGAGCTCACTAACATGGTAGTTAGGGGAATGTCTATGAATGTTGTCTATATGGACTTCCAGAAGGCATTTGATAAGGTTCTGCACAAGAGACTTTTTTATCAAATTTAAAATCGCACAGATTTGGAGGTAACCTTGTGCCATGGGTTGGTAATTGGTTGGGAGGTAGGGGACAGAGTCAAAATAAATTTCTATGTACAATGTGACGAGCGGTGCTCTCCAGGAATCTGTACTGGGGCCTTAGCTTTTCACTGTCTATATTAATGACTTGGATGAAGGTATAGAGAAGTTGGCAGCTGACACTAAGTTAGGAGGCACAGTAAGTTGAGTCGATGGGAGCAGGAAATTGCAAAGGGTTGGGGACAGACTAAATGAGCAAAACTGGCAGATGGGGTTCAGTGTGGGGAACTGTGAGGTCATCCACCTTACAGAAACATAGAAGATAGGAGCAGGAGTAGGCCATTCTGCCCCTCGAGCCTGCTCTGCCATTGTGAGATCATGGCTGATCATCCAAACTCAGTACCCTGTCCCTGCCTTCTCCCCATATCCCTTAATCCCTTTAGCCTTAAGAAATATATCTAACTCCTTGAATATAGTTAATGAATTGGCCTCAACTGCCTTCTGTGGTAGAGAATTCCACAGGTTCACCACTCTTTGGGTGAAGAAATTCCTTCTCCTCTCTGTCCTAAATGGCTTACCCCTTATCCTTGGACTGTGACCCTAGGTTCTGGACTCCCCGGCCATCTGGAACATCCTGCATCAAGTCTGTCTAGTCCTGTTAGAATTTTATAAGTTTCAATGAGATCCCCTCTCATTCATTCTTCTAAACTCCAGCGAGTATAAGCCCAATCTCTCATGCGTCATTCCTGCCATCCCAGCTATCAGTCTGGCGAATCTTCGCTGCACTCCCTCCATGGCAAGAACATCCTTCCTCAGATAAGGCGACCAAAACTGCACACAGTACTCAAGGTGTGGTCTCACCAAGGCCCTGTACAACTGCAGCAAGGCATCCTTGTTCCTGTACTCTAATTCTCTCGCTATGAAGGCCAACATACCATTTGCCTTCTTAACCACCTGCATGCTTACCTTCAGCGACTGGTGCACAAGGACACCCAAGTCTCGTTGCACTTCCCCTTCTCCCAATCTATTGCCGTTCAGATAATCTGCCTTCCTGTTTTTGCCACCAAAGTGGATAACCTCGCATTTATCCACATACTGCATCTGCCATGCATCTGCCCAATCACCAAATCATACTGGAGTTTCTCGGCATCCTCCTCACCGCACACACGCCCACCCAGCTTTGTGTCGCTTGCAAACTTGGAGATATTACATCTAGTTCCCTTGTCTAGATCATTAATATATATTGTGAATAGCTGGGGTCCTAGCACCGATCCCTGTGGTACCCCAATAGTCACTGCCTGCCACTTGGAAAAAGACCTGTTTATTCCAACTCTTTGCTTCCTGTCTGCCAACCAGTTCTCTATCCAAGTCAGTACCTTGCCCCCAATCTCTTGTGCTTTAACTTTACATGCTAATCTCTTATGCGGGACCTTATCGAAAGCCTTCTGAAAGTCCAAATACACCACATCCACTGGTTCTCCCGTATCTATGCCAGTTACATCCTCAAAAAATTCCAGTAGATTAGTCAAATGCGATTTACCTTTCGTTAATCCATGTTGACTTTGTCCGATTCTGTCACTGTTTTCCAAGTGCTCTGCTATTACATCTTTTATAATGGACTGTAGCATTTTCCCCACTACCAATGTTTAGATTTACTTCCTTGGGACTAGGAACTGAAGGCAGAAGTGGATTTGGGTGTCCATGTACACGTCACTAAGTGCATAGATGCAAAAAGTAATCAAGAAGGTTAATGGAATGTTATCCTTTATCTCGAGGTTGGAGTACAAAGAGGAGGAAGTTATTCAGTATTAAGCAGAGGTCAGACCCTATCTGGAGCACTGCGTTTAGTTCTGGACACACCACCTCAGCAAGGATAGATTGGCCTTGGAGGGTGGGGGTTGGGGGGTGATCTAATTGAATGGTGGAATAGATTTGAGGAGACTACTATTTCAATCTTTTTCAATTACCTATCCAATTCCCTTTTAAATGGTCTTTAATTTTCTACCTCAGTAGAGCATTCAGTCTCTGAATAGCCCTCTGGAAAAATTTATCCTAACTTCCCTCTCTATTCTTGTAGAGATGATCTTTAGTCTTGTACCCCCATCAATCAGATTTTTAACACACTTGATCTTTTATGATCAAGCATCTTCTTGCTCCACAACCACCCACCCCCACCGCCCCCCCCCCGCCCCAAACTTCTCCTCCAAAAAGTGGCAGTTTTTTTTTTTTTTTTAAGTTCTTCATAATTCGTCATTGCTGGTATCATTCTCGTGAATCTTTGTATCCTTTCCATGGTTTTCTTATCCATCCTTATAGTATGGTGTCCTAAACTGCCTAACCAATATTGTACAAATTCAATATCATTTCCTTGCTTTTATACTCTGCCCTTACGTATAAAATCCAGGCATCGCCTCTTAACATTTTTGTATCTGCACCCCTGTATTTCTCTGTTTCTCCATGGAGTCTTGGGCCTTGATTTTCATTGGGCCGTGAGGCGGGCTTTTAGGCATGCGGGGGGGTTAAAATCGCAAAACCTAGGGGTCGCAACCCTCCCGCCCCCACGCCATTTTAACCTAGGTGCATCTGATGAGGTCCTGCAGCAAGAATTTAGGAAGCTAGGTAGCAGATTAAAGAGCAGGACCTCAAAGATTGTAATCTCTGGATTACTCCTGGTGCCACGTGCTAGTGAGTATAGGAATAGGAGGATAGAGCAGATGAATGCGTGGCTAAAGAGTTGGTGCAGGAGGGAGGGCTTTAGTTTCTTGGATCACTGGGCCTGCTTCTGGGGAAGGTGGGACTTGTACAAGTCAGACGGGTTGCACCTGAACCAGAACGGGTCAAATATCCTTGCGGGGAGGTTTGCTAGCACTGTTCGGGGGGGCTTAAACTAGCTTGGCAGGGGGATGGGATGCAGAGTGGAGCTATAATAGGGTGTGATGTACAGCCAAATATAGAGGAAAAAATAACTCCGACTGGAAGGCAGAGCAAATATGTAACGGCACAAGGGAGTAGGGCAAGGCTAAATGGCATTTATTTTAATGCAAGGAGTCTTACGAATAAGGTGGATGAACTGAAGTTGTTGATGAACACATGATATTGTTGCTATCATGGAGACATGGTTGAGGGAGGGGCAAGACTGGCAGCTCAATATTCCGGGGTATAGAATCTTCAGGCGAGACAGAGGGGGGGGTAAAAGAGGAGGGGGTGTCGCAATATTAATTAAGGAGTCAATTACTGCTGTAAGGAGGGATGATCTATTAACAGGTTCCTCTAATGAGGCCATATGGGTTGAACTTAAAAACAAAAAGGGGGCTAGCACTTTGCTGGGAGTGTACTATAGGCCCCCAAACAGCCAGGGGGAGATAGAGGAACAGATATGTAGGCAAATCTCAGAAGTGTGCAAATAATAGGGTAATTATAGTGGGGGATTTCAACTTCCCCAATATTAACTGGGACACTGGGATAGTCAGAGTGTGAAAGGCTTAGAGGGTGCAGAATTCTTAGTGCATCCAGGAGAGCTTTTTGAGCCAGCATGTAGAAAGTCCTACAAGAGAGGGGGCGGTACTAGACCTAATTCTAGGGAATGTGGCCAGGCAAGTGGTAGAAGTGTTAGTAGGTGAGCACGGCAGCGCGGAGGTGATACAAATCCGGTGAATTCTAAAACAGCAAAAAAAACGAGTGACATCACAGGACATCAGGTAGGTGATTGGTTGGTGAGTTTTTTCTCTAAGCTTGGACAGTGGTTTAAACTAGGAGTGGGAAACTATGACTTACTTTATTAAATTAAAAACTTAACTAGATAAACTAATTAATGTAAGTATAAATAATCATTAAATAAAGATTTTAACTAAAATAAATAAAAGGATGTTAGACTAAAATATGGCAGAGCAGGTTGTGTGTCTGGACTGCAGTATGTGGGAGTTTGTGGACAGCGCGACTGTCCTGAGTGAACACATCTGCAGGAGATGTCTCCATCTTGAATCTCTCCAGCTCCGAGTCATTGAGCTGGAGTGTGAGTTGGAGACACACTGACACATAAGGGAGGGGGAGGAGTATCTGGACACTTTGTTCCAGACTTTGGTCACACCTCGTAGAGAGGTGCAGGATCAGAATGGGGTTGGTGTGACCGATAGTGTACAGAGTAAGGGGAACCCAGGTGAGATAGAGAATGAGGATCCACAGAAACTGATACTATCCAACAGGTATAATGTACTTGCTACCTGTGAGGATAAGGATAAAGCCTGTCGGAAAGACAGCCAGATTGCAGACCATGGCACTTTGGAGCAGGAGGCTGTCCTAAGGGGGCAGGAGGATGAGGCGAGGAAGCGTAATGTAGTTGTAGGGGATTCTATAATTAGGGGGACAGATAGCATCCTTTGTAAACAGGATCGAGAGTCCCACATGGTATGTTGCTTACTTGGTGCCAGAGACTGGACAGGCTGGGGTTGTTTTCCTTAGAGCAGAGAAGGCTGAGGGGGGAACCTGATTGAGGTGTACAAAATTATGAGGGGCATAGATAGGGTAGATAGAAAGGAACTTTTTCCCTTAGTAGAGGGGTCAATAACCAGGGGGCATAGTTTCAAGGTAAGGGGCAGGAGTTTTATAGGGGATTTGAGGAAAAACTTTTTCACCCAGAGGGTGGTTGGAATCTGGAACTCACTGCCTGAAAGCGTGGTAGAGGCAGGAACCCTCACAACATTCAAGAAGCATTTAGATGAGCACTTGAAATGCCATAGCATACAAGGCTATGGACCAAGTGCTGGAAAATGGGATTAGAATAGATGGGGCTTGATGGCCGGCACAGACACGATGGGCCGAAGGGCCTCTCTCTGTGCTGTATAATTCTATGACTCTCTACACTTTGGTGACAGTGACCATAATTCAGTGAGATTTAAGGTAGTCATGGAAAAGGACAAGGATGGACCGGAAATAAAGGTTCTAAATTGGGGGAAGGCCGATTTTAATATGATAAGGCAGGATCTGGCCAATGTGGACTGGGATCAGCTACCTGAAGGAAAATCCACATTGGAGCAATGGGAGTCTTTCAAAAAGGAAATTGAGGGAGTACAATGGCAACATGTTCACGTAAAGGTCAAGGGTGGGACCAACAAGCCCAGGGAACCTTGGATGTCAACGGATATACGAGAATGGATTAGGAAAAAAAGGGGGGCTTTTGGCAGATACAAAGGACTAAAGACAGAGGAAGCCCTAGAGGAGTATAAAAAGTGCAGGGGGATATTTAAAGAAGAAATTAGGAGAGCGAGGAGGGGCCATGAAATAACACTGGCGAGCAAAATAAAGGAAAATCCTAAGGTGTTTTATAAGTATATTAAGGGCAAGAGGATAACTAGGGAAAGAGTAGGGCCCATTAGGGACCAAAGTGGCAAGCTGTGTGTAGAGCCAGAAGATGTAGGTGGGGTTTTAAATGAATTTTTTGCATCTGTGTTCACTATGGAGAAGGATGATGTAGACATAGAAATTGGGCAGGGGAACTGTGATATACTTGAACATATTAGCATCGAGTGGGAGGAGGTACTAGCGGTTTTAGCAGGCTTAAAAGTGGATAAATCCCCAGGCCCGGACGAGATGTATCCCAGGCTACTATGTGAGGCAAAGGAGGAGATTGCAGGGGCTCTGACACAAATTTTCAGAACCTCTCTGGCCACGGGATGTGCCAGAGGACTGGAGAACAGCTAACGTAGTACCATTATTCAAGAAGGGTAGTCGGGATAAACCAGGAAATTACAGGCCGGTGAACCTCACATCAGTGGTAGGGAAATTATTGGAAAAAATTCTGAGGGACAGAATTAGTCTCCACTTGGAGAGGGAAGGATTAATCAGGGATAGCCCATAGCTTTCTCAAGGGAAGATCATGTCTGACCAATTTGATTGAATTTTTCAAGGGGGTGACTAGGTGTGTGGATGAGGGTAGTGCAGTGGATGTGGTTTACATGGATTTCAGTAAGGCTTTTGATAAAGTCCTGCATAGGAGACTGGTCAGGAAGGTAAGAGCCCATGGGATCCAGAGTGCCTTGGCACATTGGATCCAAAACTGGCTCAGTGGCAGAAGGCAGAGGGTGATGGTGGAAGGTTGTTTTTGTGACTGGAAGCCTGTGTCCAGTGGGGTACCACAGGGATCGGTGCTGGGTCCCTTGCTGTTTGTGGTCTACATTAATGATTTGGATGTGAATGTAAAAGGTATGATAAGTAAGTTCGCAGAGGACACAAAAATTGGTGGGGTGGTAAATAGCGAGGAGGGAAGCCTCAGGCTGCAGGACGATATAGATGGGTTGGTCAGATGGGCGGAACAGTGGCAAATGGAATTTAACCCTGAAAAGTGAGGTGATGTATTTTGGACAGACTAACAAGGCAAGGGAATAAACAATGAATGGTAAGACCCTAGGAGAGACAGAGGATCAGAGGGACCTTGGTGTGCAGGTACATAGATCCCTGAAGGCAGCAGAACAGGTGGATAAGGTGGTTAAAAAGGCATATGGGATACTTGCCTTCATTAGCCGTGGCATAGAATATAAGAGCAGGGAGGTTATGATGGAGCTGTACAAAATGCTGGTAAGGCCACAGCTGGAGTACTGTGTGCAGTTCTGGTTGCCACACTGTAGGAAGGATGTAATTGCTTTGGAGAGGGTGCAGAGGAGATTTACCAGGATGTTACCTGGGCTGGAGCGCTTCAGCTATGAAGAAAGACTGGACAGGCTGGGGTTGTTTTCCTTGGAGCAGAGAAGGCTGAGGGGGGACCTGATTGAGGTGTACAAAATTATGAGGGGCATAGATAGGGTAGATAGAAAGGAACTTTTCCCCTTAGTAGAGGGGTCAATAACAAGGGGGCATAGATTCAAGGTAAGGGGCAGGAGGTTTAGAGCGGATTTGAGGAAGAACTTTTTCACCCAGAGGGTGGTTGGAATCTGGCACTCACTGCCTGAAAGGGTGGTAGAGGCAGGAACCCTTACAACATTCAAGAAGCATTTGGATGAGCACTTGAAATGCCATAACATACAAGGCTACGGACCAAATGCTGGAAAATGGGATTAGATTAGACAGAGCTTGATGGCTGGCGTGGACGCGATGGGCCGAAGGGCCTCTTTCTGTGCTGTATGACTCTATGACCTGCAACAGGTGAGACTGGTCTTTAGGGCCCTTAAACAGCACTGATTGGCCTTTATAATCCCATTTTAACAGGCCCTTGCCTGTTTAACCCTTTTCCCACGTAAAACGCGCCTGGTGGGGATCACGCCTGTGAAACCTGGTGTGAACACTTGGCTTGCTGACTATCGGCTGCAAGTCCAACATTAAAGAGGATATTTGATCAGTCATCATTTGCAGGTGGCAGGACTTTGTTGTCTCAGGTCTGGGAGAACTTTTAGAAGGCATAACCACACCTGTGGAAGGTTGGAGCCTCACGCACATCTCCAGTGTGACCTTCTGCGAGACCCCTCACTCAGCGCTTCCTCAACTGAGGCACCTACCAGAAGCATAGGTGGCCTTTTTTTCCTTCCCCCTCTTGGCGTTAGAGGACCTCCAGCCCCATTCGCGAAATGACACACGCCACAACTGCAGAAGTTGCCATCAGAATTTTAATGAAAAACACAACTGATGGCATTTCCACAAAATACACGGCATTTCACCCAAGTGACTGCCCTTGTAACTATTTGTGCTTTATTTTCCTCTTACGTGTGCTCCTACGTAGTGGTTCCCCTGTGGCTTTAGCAGATGTGGAGGCCCCTTGCTCACTTTCCTGCTGCTCCTGTCTCGACACCTTTGGTGGGCATCCTCTGGGATGGCGAGCCTGTGAGGGCTCGCCAGCAGTCTGCTGCTCCTGTGGCTGTGCAGGGGTTGAGACCTCTATCTCCGTTGGGTGTGTACTCCGGCGGGGCTCTGACCGAGGGCTCTGCAGTGGCATGGAAGTGTGAGCGCTTGGAGAGGAGCCCCCACTTCCTTGAGGTCTGCCTCCAACCTCCCTCTCATGGGTCAGGTCCCCCTCAGTGCCTGCAAGTGGTTTGAGAGCAGCTTGCTGCACATCAGGGGGGCCATGGGGACCCGTACCTGCAATGGCAGTCCTACTCAGAAGGCCTTCCATGAAGATCTGGTTTCTTTGTTCAATAGATGCCCATCGCTCCTCAAGAGATGTCATTCTATTCTGAACACTCACCATGTTTTCCATACCCTGGCGATTAACCTCCTCCATGGCCGTAGCCCTCCTCTCCTCTACCGTAGCCAGCCTTGCCACGGAGGTAGCAATCATTTCCACGTAGGTAGCCATCCTTTCCGTGTTGATGTGTTCATGCGCCAATGACTCCACAAAGGCTCTGCTCATGTTCGCTATGGACTCCTCCATTCGTTCCACACTCGCAGCGACCCTGGAGACAAAACCTGCCAGAGACTCCTGCATCTGTGCCTGGAGTTCCATCACCTCTGATCTTACGGATGGACCCAGAGGCAGAGGGTCGACATGCAGCTGAGCCGAGCTGGCAGAGTCCTGCGCCCTCCGATGAGGACTCTCCACTGCTGTCCTGGTCTCCACAATCTGCTGATGCTCACTTGTGAGCTGTGATACACCAGGTGACAACTCTACTCTATGTCCCGAAGGTCCCACCGAGGTGCGAGTGTCTGCGCTGGTGCTGGGTGTGCTTATTTCTGCTGACGCTGCGCCCTCAGAGGTTGCAGATTCCTCTGAGGAGTCCGGCTGCTCCGGCTCTTCCTCCTGCACCGTGGGGACGGGGGCTCTCGATGGTCCTGTGGGGGAGTCAAGGACAAAGTTAGAGATGTGATGCCAAGGTTACATGCACATTGCATTTTGCAGATGTAGCTTCAGAATCATTAGCAGCGACTCATGCAATGCCAATGAGAGAGATGGAAAACTATTCCGTCATCAGCTTGCGGGGATGCTCCTGCCTGTCCTTCCCCAACGTCCACATCTCAGTCAGCCCCGGCAATCTCCAGGACGCCTTCCTCCCAGGGGGTGAGCTGGGCTAATGAGGGCGGCCCTCCTCCTGTCCTGGCTCGCGCTCTCCTGTTGTGAGCTCTCTTTTCCTGCAATGAGGGAGACAAGTGGAGGTTGAGTGAGAATGAAGGAGTGAGTGCAGAGATTGCATAGCATAGATACTTAGAAGGAGACAAAGATGGAGTGAGGTTGCAATACCAAGGACCCTCCCTGTGTGTTGTCAGTTGTGTTCAAAGCATCAGAGTGAGGGAGTGTGAGGGCAGCATGGTGGCATCGTTCTGTGAATGTGAGCATAAAGAGAGAGGGAATGGGTAAGGGTGCATGGATGTGAGTGTCGAGTAGGATGTGCAGGAAGAGATTGCTAAAGCTGAGTGCTGGTGAGGAAAGGCAATGGGGATCAGATTGAGGGTGATGGAAACATCATACAGTACTTACTTTTCCAGTGCGAAGAACGTCATGGAATCTTTTCCTGCACTGCAACCACGTTCTTTCTGTTAGCCCCAAGGAGTTGACTTGACCTGCCACCTCTAGCCACACAACCTTGGCCTGGCTGGGAGGCCTCTTCCTCCCCGAAGAAGGGGAGAGGACCTCCCTGTGGGCCCCAGCACCATCCAATAATGCCTGTAGTGAAGCCTCATCAAATTTGGGCGCAGATCTGGTCCTCCCCCTGGCTGTTCCTCCTGCAGGCTCCTATGCTATCTTAATGTTGAAGGCTGGAAGCCAACAGAGGAAGCAAGGCTTGCTGTGGACCTTAAAAGCAGCAGCAATGATGATGTCATATTCTGCGACTTTCTGACTGGAAATACTCAATTGCCAAGGCTTCCCTCACGCTGGAAATCAATTGGCCAATTGTGTTAATTTTGCATCAATCTCACAGACCCATTTACAATCGTGTCGGAATCACTAAATTCGGGGAACCCGCCAATTCCCCATACCTGAACTAAAATTGACCCCTTGGTGTTTAGATTTACTTCCTCTCACTTTTTCTTTTTCCCAAAATGTACTTTTCCCATTTCTTTGCATCTGCTTCTGTCTGCCCACTCCGCTAACCTGTGACTCCGCTAACCTGTGCCTCCCCTCCCACACAATTGATCCCCTGCACTCTTCCTTGCAGTGTGCTAGACTTTTTTTTATTCGTTTATGGGATGTGGGCATCGCTGGCAAGGCCAGCATTTATTGCCCATCCCTAATTGCCCTCAAAGGTGGTGGTGAGCCACCACCTTGAACTGCTGCAGTCCGTGTGGTGAAGGTACTCCCACAGTGCTGTTTTTTGACCCAGCGACGATGAAGAATCGGCGATATACTTCCAAGTCAGGATAGTGTGTGACTTGGAGGGGAACTTGGAGGTGGTGGTGGTCCCATGCGCCTGCTGCCCTTGTCCTAGGTGGAAGAGGTCGAAGAAGCCTTGGCGAGTTGCTGCAGTGCATCTTGTAGATGGGACACACTGCAACCATGGTACGCTGGTGGTGGAGGGAGTGAATGTTTAAGGTGGTAGACATGGTGTGGTAAACCACTGTTACTGTTCACAGCCGTTCACTATTGTTACACTGTTGTTATCACTGTTTACACTGTTGTTATCACTACACAAGGTTACCTCTTGCCACGCACGCTGTTATACCTAGGCATACCTCAGCTGACTCCGCCCATGGCTCCGCCTGCTTGCCCAGGTATAAAGGTGACCGCTTGGCTAGTATTCTTCCTTGTTGGAACCGATCACCCACGAGGGTGGGCTCTGTTATTTAGCCAATAAAAACCTATAGTTACTATCTTAACTCGTCGCTTTTCATGGAATGAATTGATAGGTATATCAATTTTATTGGCTAAATTTTGAAATGAGTGGATCGGAGCAGCCAAACGACCAGCCAAATGGCCAGCTACAACAGCCCCAGCAGCCGACCTGGCTGCGAGCCCTCCGACCGCCGTACCTGGATCTAAACCCACAGGCAGCGAATTCAGCCCTCGACTTCGAACACTGGCTGAGCTGTTTCGAATCCTACCTGGGAGCCTCCGGCGTGCCTCCGGAATCCAAACTAAGAGTCCTGACCGCCCAGGTGAGCCCTAAAGTATTTGCACTCATCCGGGACCTTGCTACATACGAGGACGCCCTCGACCTGCTAAAAGAGCAGTACCGGAGCCCAGTAAATTCAATGTATGCCAAACATCTCCTAAGATCCCGCTCGCAACAGCCAGGAGAGTCTGTAGATGAATTTTTACGGGCGCTACAAACACTCGGCAGGGACTGTGACTTTAAAGCTGTAACGGCTGCAGAAAATACTGAAGGAAATATCCGCGATGCCTTCGTGAAAGGCCTTCGGTCCGACTACTCACGGCAAAGACTGCTCGAATCAAAGGACCTCGAATTGAAAACAGCTGCAGCCCTCGCTCGCTCCCTGGAAGTGGCCCATCGGGACCTCGAGGCGTAGTCCAGGTACAGTGCTGCACGACCCTGGGACTCGGGCCCGACTCCGGCCGCAATACCCCTCGCACCGCCGCCCCTGGGACCTACTACGGCGTCGGTGTCCCGGAATCGATCGGGACCGCCACCCCCGGGACCTGTTGCGGCAGCGGACCTCCGCGATCGGGCCGCCAGCTGCTTCTTCTGTGGCCAGGCGAGACATCAAAGGGCGCGCTGCCCTGCAAGGAACGCGACCTGCTCCGGCTGCAAAAAGAAAGGCCACTTCGTAAACGCCTGCAGGGGGAAAGCCCCAGACGCCAGCAGTGCCTCATGTGAATTGTGGGGGCGGCCATCTTTGATCAAGGCCACAGATGCCAGCATTGCATCATGTGAGTCGTGGGGGTGGCCATCTTTGATCAAGGCCACAGACGCCAGCAGTGCCTCGTGAGTTGTGGGGGCGGCCATCTTCTCTGCCATTTTGTCCAACTTCGTGGGGATCCGCGTCATGGGCGCCGCCATTTTGTCTCCAGACCCGACCACCGCCTCACCTGCAGACTACAGCAGCTCACTCAGCCATACACTGGCCTCCGTCACGCTTGACCAAGCTCTCCCGCATCATCTGTCCAAGTCCATGATGGACATCGAAGTAAACGGCCACGCCACGACCTGCCTGTTCGACAGCGGAAGCACGGAGAGTTTTATTCACCCAGACACGGTGAGCTGCTACTCCCTCACTGCCCGGCCAACGCGCCATCGGATCTCGATGGCGGCGAAGTCCCATTCAACAGACATCAGCGGCTACTGTGTGGTGACCCTGTCGGTTAGGGGCACGGAATATAAAAACTTTAAACTTCTCGTCCTGCCCCAGCTCTGCGCTGCCGTCCTACTAGGGCTGGATTTCCAAAGCCACCTTCAAAGTGTCACTTTGGCTTACGGTGGATCCCTCCCCCCACTCACAGTCTGCAACCAGCAAAATTTAAACCGCCCGCCGCGTGCCACCTGCGGCCTCTCCACCCTCAAAGTCCCGCCCCCCTCCTTGTTCGCTAACCTCACCCGTGATTGTAAACCCGTCGCTACCAAGAGCAGGCGGTACAGCGCCGGGGACAGAGCTTTTATTAGCTCTGAGGTGCAGCGACTCCTGAAGGAGGGCATCATCGAGGGGAGCACCAGCCCCTGGCGTGCCCAGGTCGTAGTCGTTAAGACCGGCGATAAACACCGCCTGGTCATCGACTACAGCCAAACCATAAACCGGTACACCCAGCTGGACGCATGCCCCCTTCCCCGCATATCTGATATGGTCAACCAGATTGCACAGTACCGGGTATTCTCCACCATCGACCTCAAATCGGCCTATCACCAACTCCCTATCCGCCCTGAGGACCGCCAGTATACCGCCTTCGAGGCGAATGGCCGCCTCTACCACTTCCTTAGGGTTCCCTTCGGCGTCACCAACGGGGTTTCGGTCTTCCAAAGGGAGATGGACCGGATGGTTGACCAGAACGCGCTGCAGGCCACGTTCCCTTATCTAGATAACGTCACCATCTGCGGCCGCGACCAGCAGGACCACGATGTTAATCTGGAGAAATTCCTCCATACGGCCCAACGGCTGAACCTCACTTACAATAAGGAGAAATGTGTGTTTAACACCTCGCGCCTTGCCATCCTCGGCTGCGTAGTAGAGAACGGAGTCATCGGCCCCGACCCCGAAAGAATGCGCCCCCTCATGGAGCTTCCCCTCCCCCACTGTCCAAAGGCGCTGAAGAGAACCCTGGGGCTCTTCGCTTACTATGCCCAATGGGTGCCCAATTATGCGGACAAAGCCAGACCCCTCATGAAGCCCACCTCCTTCCCCCTGACAGCAGAGGCAGGCGCAGCCTTCTCCCTCATAAAAGGAGACATTGCGAAGGCCACAATGCACGCAGTGGATGAGTCCATCCCTTTCCAAGTGGAAAGCGATGCATCCGACTTCGCCCTAGCTGCAACCCTTAACCAGGCGGGGAGACCTGTGGCCTTCTTCTCAAGGACCCTCCAGGGTCCTGCGATCCGACACTCTTCTGTCGAGAAGGAGGCCCAGGCGATTGTGGAGGCGGTACGACGCTGGAGGCATTACCTGGCAGGCAAACGATTTACCCTCCTCACCGACCAGCGTTCGGTTGCTTTTATGTTTAATAACAAGCTGAAGGGCAAAATCAAGAACGACAAGATCTTGAGGTGGAGAATTGAGCTCTCCACCTACGATTACGATATCTTGTACCGGCCTGGTAAACTCAGCGACCCCCCAGATGCTCTATCACGAAGTACATGCGCCAACGTGCAAGTTGATAGACTGCGGACCCTCCACAACGACCTCTGCCACCCCGGGGTCACCAGACTTTACCACTTCATTAAGGCCCGCAACCTGCCCTACTCCATCGAGGAGGTCAGGACCATGACCAGGAACTGCCAAACCTGTGCCGAATGCAAACCGCATTTCTATAGGCCGGACAGAGCAAGCCTGATCAAGGCCACCCGCCCCTTCGAGCGCTTGAGCATCGATTTTAAGGGGCCCCTCCCGTCCTCTGACCGTAATGTGTACTTCCTCAACATTATTGACGAGTACTCCCGTTTCCCCTTTGCCATCCCCTGCCCAGACATGACCAGTACCACGGTCATCAAATGCCTGAACGACCTCTTCGCCTTGTTCGGGTTCCTGAACTATATACATAGCGACCGGGGCGCATCCTTCATGAGCGAGGAACTTCGCCAGTTCCTGCTCGCGAGAGGTATTGCTGCGAGCAGGACCACCAGCTACAACCCCCGGGGGAACGGCCAGGTGGAAAGAGAAAACGCGACAGTTTGGAAGGTCGTCCTCTTAGCCCTAAAGTCTAAGGGCCTCCCACCCTCTCGCTGGCAGGAAGTCCTCCCGGCAGCGCTCCACTCCATCCACTGCTTTGCACTGCCATTAACGCCACCCCCCATGAACGAATGTTTGTTTTCCCCAGGAAGTCGACTACGGGAACCTCGCTACCAACATGGCTGACTTCTCCGGGGCCCGTCCTGCTGCGGAAGCACGTGAGGACCCATAAAACGGACCCCCTGGTCGAGAGGGTGGACCTCCTGCACGCCAACCCCCAGTACGCCGATGTGGCATACCCAGACGGGCGGGAGGACACTGTCTCCTTGCGAGACCTCGCACCCTCGGGCACCCCTGAGATACCACCGTTACCCCCCACCACTCCCCCAAATCCAGCTCCTGTAGACGGCATGCCGGAACCCCAGGAGCCTTCGTCGACCACGCAGACACCAGCATTAACATCGGATACTGCACCACCGCCGCCGCTGCTGCGCCGATCAGAAAGGCTTACGAGGCCTCCTGAGAGACTGACATACACGAACTGGTAGTACACTTCACCCCGCCGGACTCAATTTTAAACAAGGGGTGAATGTGGTAAACCACTGTTACCGTTCACAACCGTTCACTGTTGTTACACTGTTGTTATCACTACACAAGGTTACCTCTTGCCACACACGCTGTTATACCTAGGCATACCTCAGCTGACTCCGCCCATGGCTCCGCCTGCTTGCCCAGGTATAAAGGTGACCGCTTGGCTAGTATCCTTCCTTGTTGGAACCGATCACCCACGAGGGTGGGCTCTGTTATTTAGCCAATAAAAACCTATAGTTACTATCTTAACTCGTCGCTTTTCATGGAATGAATTGATAGGTATATCACATGGTGCCAATCAAGCAGGCTGCTTTGTCCTGGATGGTGTCGAGCTTCTTGAGTGTTGTCGGAGCTGCACGTATCCAGGCAAGTGGAGAGTATTCCATCACACTCCTTGTGCCTTGTAGATGGTGGAAAGTCTTTGGGGAGTCAGGAGGTGAGTCACCCGCCGCAGAATACCTAGCCTCTGACCTGCTCTTGTTGCCACAGTATTTGTGTGGCTGGTCCAGTTAAGTTTCTGGTTAATGGTGACCCGCAGGATGTTGATGGTGGGGGATTCGGTGATGGTAATGCCGTTGAATGTTAAGGGGAGGCGGTTAGACTCTCTCTTGTTGGAGATAGTCATTGCCTGGCCCTTCTGTGGCGTGAATGTTACCTGCCACTTATCAGCCCAAGCCTGAACGTCATTCAGGTCTTGTTGCATGCGGGCATAGACTGCTTTATTATCTGAGGAGTTGGGAATGGCGCTGAACACTCTGCAGTCATCGGCGAACGTCCTCATTTCTGACCTTATGTTGGAGGGAAGGTTGTTGATGAAGCAGCTGAAGATGGTTGGGCCTAGGACATTGCCCTGAGGAATTCCTGCAGCAATGTCCTGGGGCTGTTATGATTGACCGTCAACCATCACAACCATCTTCCTTTGTGCTAGGTATGACTCCAGCCAATGGAGCATTTTTCCCCCCGATTCGCTTTGACTTCAGTTTTACTAGGACTCCTCTATGCCACACTCGGTCAAATGCTGTCTTGATGTCAAGGGCAGTCACTCTCACCTCACCTCTGGAATTCAGCTCCTTTGTCCATGTTTGAACCAAGGCTGTAATGAAGTCGGGAGCCAATTGGTCTTGGCGGAATCCAAACTGGGCATTAGTGAGCAGGTTTTTGATGAGTAAGTGCCGCTTGGTAGCACTGTCGATGACACCTTCCGTCACTGATTAGTAATCACAGACCCTGCCCCATCTAAATTATATAAAACTCATTATATGAAAGTGCTGTAAGTAAGGAGTATTTTAATAATGCTTGTAATAATACAGGTGTTCACTTAGATATCAGTGAGGTGGGTGTGCCTGCTTCTCGCACCAATTCTGGGTACTCCACAGCAACAGATGGCCACTATTAGCCACTTAGTGCTGGACAACTTTTAAAGCCGTCAGTGGGTTGGCCAAGGCGAGTGAGGGCGTGAACACCAATGCATGTGCTGGGATGCTGCTGAAAGCATAACTTACCCCCGTACTGTCCCACTGACATGTTCTGTAACATCTGCAATGTGGGATTGTATGTGTTTGTGTGAACACGTTCAGGCACGTGTTTGAAGGGCCCTGCAGGCGCTCTGATCGCTTAACAGGAGGATGGCACATGGTCACAGCGCCAGGGAGAGGAATTGGCTCGGCCGGCAGGGAGCGCTCGTTGCAAAGTGAGTGAGATCTGTGGGAGAGGAGCAGGTTTGAAATTGCCTCCAGAACCGGACCCCCTGGAAAGTCTATGCAGTCCCAGGGGTCTGCGGAACCCAGTTTGAGAAACGCTTCCTTAACCCATCTCACTGCCCAAGTGGCTACACCCCCTTTAATGCAGTTTGCCTTAATTTTTGTAATCGGTCTCTTGCATGGGACTGTATCAAATACCTTCTGAAGATCCATATATCTCTCTCATTCACCAGGTTCTCATCAAAATGCACCCTGATTTCTTCAAAAAATTCAATTAATTGACTCAAGTGAGACCTGTCCTTTATAAATATGTGCTGACTGACCTTGTTTCGCCAAGTGTTCACTTATTTCATCTCTGATCTTGAGTGATAGAATTTTTTTTAAATGTAGTTGGCGTCGGGCACTTTTAAAATGAAAAAACCCAGGAGAAGGACCAAGATGCAGG
>NC_140995.1:227560673-227573173 GCF_052327205.1 Somniosus microcephalus
CCCCTCGCGCCCCCCCTCCCCTCCCTCCCCCCCCCGCCCCCCTCCCCCTCCCCTTCCCCCCCTCCCCCCTTCCCTTCCCACCCCTCTCCCCCCTTCCCTTCCCCCTCCCCCCTTCCCTTCCCCCCCCGCCCTCCCTTCCCCCCCCTCCCTCCCTCCCCCCCCCCAGTCGCTCTCTCTCTCTCTCTTCCAACAACAACATGCCCTCGAAATAGCCTCGGCACCGCTGGGCACTTCAGCTAGTTATTCTATATATAAACTATCTGAATCTCTCGATTAGATTCCAGTCTGTAATCACTCCCAGGTATCCATTATTCTATATATTAACTATCTGAACCCCTCGATTAGATCCCAGCCTGTAATCACTCCCGGGTATCCATTATTCTATATATAAACCATCTGAACCCCTCGATTAGATTCCAGTCTGTAATCACTCCCAGGTATCCATTATTCTATATATAAACCATCTGAACCCCTCGATTAGATTCCAGCCTGTAATCACTCCCAGGTATCCATTATTCTATATATAAACTATCTGAATCTCTCGATTAGATTCCAGCCTGTAATCACTCCCAGGTATCCATTATTCTATATATTAACTATCTGAACCCCTCGATTAGATTCCAGTCTGTAATCACTCCCAGGTATCCATTATTCTATATATAAACTATCTGAGTCTCTCGATTAGATTCCAGTCTGTAATCACTCCCAGGTATCCATTATTCTATATATTAACTATCTGAACCTCTCGATTAGATTCCAGCCTGTAATCACTCCCAGGTATCCATTATTCTATATATTAACTATCTGAACCCCTCGATTAGATTCCAGTCTGTAATCACTCCTAGAGAAGAGGAAAGAAGAGGACGGGAGGGGTGTGGAGGGGAGGGGGGGTGGGGACCGGGGGTGGGGAGGGGATGGGGACCGGGGGTGGGGAGGGGAGGGGGAGTGGAGATGAGAGGAGGAAAACAGGGAGATAAACTTGGCACGGCATAAGCCTCTTCCATGTGTGCTGGGGAATTTGCACAGCAATGATGTGTAAAAATGCACTCATGCTGAATCGGATTACATTTCAGACCCAACACTGGCCAGTTAATTCAGACCAAACATAAATTTGTGTCAGTTTTGTTATTACAACTGGTGGCTAATTGCTTCTGCGGGTCTGCCATGGATCTTTGAGTGACTACATGAAGTTACTCATTCATTTCTCAGCCAGAGCTTCCACTCCCGTTTGCAATGCGGAAACCTTTGCTGGAAAGTGTGCGCATGTGTGTGTAGTGAGGGGATGGTCAGGCAAGGCTGTGCCCTCGCCCCAGTGATAAAATAACCTGCTGGCCTTCACACTGAAAGGTCACACATAGCGCATCAACTCGTATTTCTAGAGTGCCTTTCACGTCCCATGGTGCTTTATGGGAGGGTGTGGGGAGGCGAAAACTGGGTGCAGGAACCAAAGAAAATTCAGGAGGGGATAGAGTTATTGTGATCTGGAACGCACTGCCTGAAAGAGCTAATTGGACAGCTCTGTCAAAGAGCCAGCACAGGCAAGATGGGCCGAATGGCCTCCTTCTGTGCTGTATCATTCTATGATTCTAAAGCACGGTCGTAGTATTGAGAAGCTTTTCTGCAAGTCGGGAGTGAGGTGGCGATACAGAGGGGCTTACAGCCACAAAGAACGGCCATTGGGGCAGGGTAATGGAGGACAGGCCGCGATCCACAGAACTGTACGATAGCACGGGATCAGAACCCTCCCCTATTTGTACATTCACCAGCAGCAATCTCCATGAGAAAATAATTAGGCCTATTTACATAGGTCCATTAATATAGGGCCATTCATATCCTTTCCATTACAAACTTCCCGTGCACTTTAATATTTTCCCAAGGGGCTAATGATTAACTGTGTTCATTCCAGGCCTACCTCGTTCTGCCTCTTGTGTTCCGTTTCCCCAGCTCCTGTACAATACAGTACAATACGCCATTGTGGCCGTAACAGGGAGTGAGGACTGTGGAAGTATTTATTTCCTCGACAGCTTCCCTCTTTCTCGCTACCGTTCAGGAGGTCTCGGGTCAACATCATCGATCAAGCTAACTGAAAAATGCTTTCCCGTGTCCCCCCCACCATGGTGTGTGTGGGCTGCCCAGGGTTGGCCTGTGGGGTACGCTCCTGGGAGGCCGCTGCTCCAATCCCTGCTGTGTGGTGATTTGGCTCCTCTTTAGCTGGGGGTGGCATTGAGGAAACTCTTGCACCCATCTGCTTTAGGAAGAGTTAAAAGTCTTGCTCTAATTGCTCCCTGATAGGAACATAGGAGGAGGCCATTCAACTCCTCGAGCCTGCTCCGCCATTCAATTCTGATCATGGCTGATCTGCCCCGCAACTCCAGTTAGCCGCCTTAGTTTCACAACCCTTGATAATCTTTCCCAGCAATAATCTATCTATCTCAGTCTTGAAAGCTCCAATTGTCCCTCGGTATCCACAGCCTTTAGGGGAAAGAGTTCCAGATTTCTACTATCCTTTGTGTGAAAAACTGTTTCCTGATTTCCTTCCTGAATAGCCTAACTTTAAGATTATATCCCCTCATTTTGATTCCCTCGCCAGTGGAAAGGGCCAGGAATGGGGTCAATTTGCGGTCAGGTTGCTCGATCCTGATATTTTAACCCACCCCCCACCCCTGCCTCCCCGACCCTCTCTTGCCCGTTGTGGGGTTGGGAGGGGGCTGTTAAAATAGGGGCGCCCATGTGTTTCAGTGGAAGTTGGCTGAGTGCAAAATCTGCTGCAGTGCCCTTCACGGTGGAATAGCCCGGTGCCATTCACCGTTTCAGGTCGCACGTGAACAGTGGCACACTTGGGAGGGGTGACTGGCATCTGTGGAACTGTCCCTTCAGAAAGCATATTGTGCTTAAATCTAGACCCATCTGGTTATGTTAATTGTTATTAACCTGAACAGTTGTCAGTAAGTAAAGTAAAATTGCACCAGTGCACTCTCTGGTGGTTCCAGCTAAAGCTGAACAACAACAACTTACATTTATACAGCACCTTTAATGTAGTAAAATGTCGCAAGGTGCCTCACAGGCGTGTAATCAGGCAAAATTTGACACCAAGCTACATTAGGACAGGTGACTCTAAAGGCTTAGTCAAAGATTAGGAAAAAAGACTTGTGTAGGAATTCGGGTTGACTTCAGCAGGTATTGGACGAATGCCTACTAAATAATCGAGTTCGACTTCAGGAGAACAATAAATAAGTTCTTTAATGCAGGAAGCAGACGAAATACAGCAGGTAAGTGAGATGGTTGCAGGAGCGCCGTAGAGTAGGTCTTTCCCCAGCGGGGACGCCACGAGGACTGAGTCCGCAGTCCTCTGGATAGCGTGATGACGTCATCACGCTCGGCTCTGTTTTCCCGCGCTTCGGGCGTCACGTGACCAAGTCGTGACGTCAGCGCGTTCACCCGCGCTTGGGGCGGTCACGTGACCCGCGCCGATACGTCGACGCGTCTACCCGGCACTGAGACTGGCCGTTGCGGCCGAAGTCGCGAGCGCAAGAGGCACCCGGCATTGTGGCTGGCCGTTGCGACCATCGAGGGAGCGGACGGCCGAACTAGGCAGGCGGCCGACGTGTTTAGGTGCGTCACGTGATACGTGACGTGACGCCAGCGCACTAGGGCGCATCTTAAAGGGGCAACAGCCCAAACAGGTAAGTAATACACATACAGTTAGGTTAAAGTGAATTATGTACATTATATATGTAAGGGACACCCGGTGGAACTGCCACACTTGCATTTATATTGCGACTTTCACAACCACCGGACATCTCAAAGCCTTTTCCAGCCAAGGAAGTACTTTTTGAAGTGGAGTCACTGTTGTAATGTGGGAAACGCAGCAGCCAATTTGCGCACAGCAAGCTCCCACAAACAGCAATGTGATAATGACCAGATAATCTGCTTTTTTAGTGACGTTGATTGAGGGATAAATATTGGCCAGGACACTGGGGATAACTCCCCTGCTCTTCTTCGAAATAGTGCCGTGGGATCTTATACGTCCACCTGAGAGAGCAGACGTCTCAGTTTAACGTCTCATCTGAAAGACGGGACCTCCGACAGTCTTTTCTTGACAGTCTTGACAGGACCGTCTTAAAGGACGAGAGAGGGGTAGAGAGGCGGAGACGCTTAGGGAGAGAATTCCAGAGTTTCGGGCCTAGGCAGCTGAAGGCATGGTCACCAAGGGTGGAGCGATTAAAATCGGGGGATGTGTAAGTGGCCAGAATTGGAGGTGCGCAGAGATCTCGGAGGGTTGTAGGGCTGGAGGAAGTTACAGAGATGGCAAGACCATGGAGGGATTTGAACATGAGGATGAGAATTTTAAAATCGAGGTGTTTCCGGACCGGGAGCCAATGTAGGTCAGCGGGCACAGGGGTTATGGGTGAACGGAACTTGGTGCGAGCTAGAGTATGGATGAGCTTAAGTTTATGGAGGGTGGAAGATGAAGAATGTTCCCTCCCCCCCCCCGCCCATTCAATTTCCACTCTGTGATGAGGTGGCTGACATCAATAAGGAACCTAAGCAGAGTTTCAGCACAGCCGAGGGGGGAGAAAAAGTCTGATTCCGAGCCCCCACCATTGATCACTGTCAGCAGGTAACCAGAACCAATGGCCCAGTGGGGAAATGTACCCACAGATGTGGCACTGAGCCGTTCCGAGCAGGGGCAATCCCGGCCTACACAGAGCTATCTGACCTCAATTGCCCTTCGGCTTTGTTTGAGGGGGTGGGGGAGGGGGAGGTGGGGCAGGGAGGCGGGGAGCGAGGAGGGAATCATCCCGGGATCCCTGCTGGAGAAGGGCACAGTTGTAGAGCACAGGATCAAGCTTGGCTGTGATGTCCCAGCACTCAGCTCATAGCATAGAATCATACAGCACAGAAGGAGGCCATTCGGCCCATCCTGCCTGTGCCAGCTCTTTGGAGGAGCTACACAATTAGCCCCACTCCCCCTTCTCTTTCTCTATAGCCCTGTAATTTTTTTCCTTTTCAAGTATTTATCCAATTCTCTTTTGAAAGTTACTGTTGGATCTGCTTCCGCCGCCCTTTCATGGCAGCGCCTTCCAGAACACCGCACAAAACAATTCTCCTCATCGCC
Organism: Somniosus microcephalus; assembly: GCF_052327205.1. Classification (NCBI taxonomy): domain Eukaryota; kingdom Metazoa; phylum Chordata; class Chondrichthyes; order Squaliformes; family Somniosidae; genus Somniosus; species Somniosus microcephalus. Next base: position 227,565,793 of record NC_140995.1, read on the forward strand.
ACCCCTGGTTCTTTTGCCAATTACCTTCAATCCGTGTCCTCTGGTTACCGACTCCTCTGCCAGCACAAACAGTTGCTTCCTATCTACTCTACCAAAACCTCTCATCATTTTGAAACCTCCCCTTAACCTTCTCTTCTCTAAGGAGAACAATCCCAGCTGTACTCAGTTCATCACTTAGTTTGGTGGAGGGAGGAGCGAGGCAGGGTTTGGTTACTACCTGTGGAGACATGAGGAGAGGACAAAGCTAGGGGAGGTAAGGGGAGGATAGCAAGTCAGCAGAGTCGGCGGCGAGAGAGAGCACCGTCGCGCTGCCGATCCTGGCGTCTCACAGCTGGTGGGGAAGAGTTAAGCAAACACTGCTGGGAATGGCCAGAAACTGGCAGCTTATTATCCTGAGCTTAAACTGTCCCAGATGTGGTTGAAATGTTTGGGAAGCGGGGAACCGTGTCAGCGTTCCAATTTGGGCTGGGGGGGGTGGGTGGTGGGGGTGGGGTGGTGTGTGGGGAAGGGGGAGGGACGTTAAGAGGCGGCTGGAGAGCATCAATGCAGCTCAGTTCCGAGTGTTTGATGGACGTAAAGGATCCCATGCACTATTTCGTAGAAGAGCAGAGGACTTATCCCCAGTATTTATCCCTCAACCAACATCACTAAAACAGATGATCTGATCATTTAATTCATTGCTGTTTGTGGGACCTTACTGTGCGCAAGTTGGCTAAGCGTTTCCCTACGTTACGACAATGACTATACTTCAAAAAAGGTACTTTATCGGCTGTAAAGCGGTGTGGGACATCCTGAGGCTGTGAAAGGCACTATAGAAATGCAAGTGCATTTTTTTTTTAAATGGCTGTAACCCAGAGACACAAAGGCCAGTGGCAGAACTCTAACCACTGCCCCAGTTGAGATCAGTTAACTCGGTTTTGATTCTGCAATCGTTACCTTAAAGTCGTTTCTGTTGCACTCCTGTATCTCCAATGTCCTCTCCTCCTCTTCCAATGTGTGGAATCTTTCCGGGTTTCGGTATTTCCCATGGCGCTGTTACAGTACTGTGCCTAGGGTTGCTAACCCTACAGATTGACCTGGAGTCTCCAGGAATTGAAGTTTCATCTCCAGGCCACTACTGCGAGCAGAACCCAGGAGAAAAGGCAACAGGGCATTAAAAACAAAATGTTTTTCTGTTTCATTTTCTTTGAGCACTTTCACTTATTGGTTATAAAAATATTGGAGATGGGGGAAAAAAGTTTGTTTGACTGAAAGTCAAGAATCATCCAATCGGATTAGGAAGAGCCTGTTCGATTCCCAATTGGGTGTGGGAAGGTGGGGTGTCGCCAGGCGGGGCAACACATGTACAGTCAGGAACGGGTCAAGTAGAGGACCCTGGGCACCATCCCTTCTTCTGGCAATTTGAGGGTCCTGAGATATTCGATCAAATAAAAACAAAAAAACCCACGGGTAAATGTCGTGCAGCTCATACAGGAAACGGAGTAGGAAAAATAAATGAGTAATCTCGTGTAGTCACCCAGGGCCTCCTCGTTAGCCGACCGCCAGCAATTAGCTCACAGTTATAATAACAAAACTGATGCAAAATCTATCTCCATCCTTTATTAACTGACCGACAGATATGTGTTGGCTTTGAACCGTAACCTGATTCCACTCATGTGTCCTTTGACACATCAGTCTATTATTGTGCAAGAGTCCCAAATGCACTTAGGAAAGGCTTTATGTCTCACCAATTTTCTCTGCCTATTTTCCTTCTCTTCTCACCCTCCCCTCTATCCTCTCTGCTCCCCTCCCCTCCTTTCTCCTCTCGTCTCCTCTTGTCTCCTTTTGTCTCCTCCTGCCCTCCCGACTCCTCCTCTCCCCTCTTTTCTCCTTTTCCTTGCTTCACGTCTCCCCTCTCCTCTCCTCTTCTTTCCTCTCCTCCTCCTCCTCTCCTCTCCTCTCCTCTCCTCTCCGCTTCTCCCCTCTCTTTTCTCGTCTCCTCTGCCTCCCCCTCCCTTCTCCTCTATTCTTCCCTCCTCTCATCTTGTCTCCTCTCAAGGTGTTAACTCCTTGCTGAAGTACAGTTCCAATATTGCTGGTGGCCCTCTAATACCTCACCAATTGGCCATTAAGAACATAAGAACATAAGAAATAGGAGCAGGAATAGGCCACTTGGCCACTCGAGCTTGCTCCGCCATTCAATAAGATCATGGCTGCTCTTGGGCTCGAAGCCACTTCCCCGCCTGCTCCCCATAACCCTTCATTCCCTTATCTTGCAAAAATTGTCTATCTCCACCTTAAATGTATTTAATGACCCAGCCTCCACAGCTCTCTGGGGCAGAGAATTCCACAGATTTGTAACCCTCAGAGAAGAAATTCCTCCTCATCTCAGTTCTAAAAGGGCGACCCTTTATTCTGAAACTATGCCCCCGAGTTCTAGATTTCCCCACGAGGGGAAACATCCTCTCTGCATCTACCCTGTCGAGCCCTCTCAGTATCTTATATGTTTCAATAAGATCACCTCTCATTCTTCTAAATTCCAATGAGTATAGGCCCAACCTGCTCAACATTTCTTCATAAGTCAACCCCCTCATCTCTGGAATTAACCTAGTGAATCGTCTCTGAACTGCCTCCAATGCAAGTATATCCTTCCTTAAATAAGGAGACCAAATCTGGATGCTGTACTCAAGGTGTGGTCTTACCAATACCCTGTACAGTTGTAGCAGGACTTTCCTGCTTTTATACTCCAACCTCTTTGAAATAAAGTCTAACATTCCATTTGCCTTTTTGATTACTTGCTGTACCTGCATGCTAAGTTTTTGTGTTTCATGCACAAGGACCCCCAGGTCCCTCTGAACTGTAGCATTTTGTAATCTCTCTCCATTTAAATAATAATTTGCTTTTTTATTGTTCCTGCCAAAGTGTATAACCTCACACTTTCCCACATTATACTCCATCTGCCAAATGTTTTCCCACTCACTTAACCTGTCTATATCCCTTTGCAGCTTCTTTGAGTCCTCTTCACAAATTGTTTTCCCACACATCTTTGTATCATCTGCAAACTTGGCTACATTACACTCGGTCCCTTCATCCAAGTCATTAATGTAGATTGTAAATAGTTGAGGCCCCAGCACTGATCCTTGTGGCACCCCACTAGTTACCGTTTGCCAACCGGAAAATGACCCATTTATCCCGACTCTCTGCTTTCTGTTAATTCGCCAATTCTCTATCCATGCTAATATATTACCCCCAATTCCGTGAGCTCTTATCTTATGCAATAATCTTTTATGTGGCACCTTATCGAATGCCTTCTGGAAATCTAAATATAACACATCCAATGGTTCATCTTTGTCCACCTTGCTCGTTACCTCCTCAAAGAACTCCAGCAAGTTTGTTAAACATGGTTTCCCTTTCATAAAACCACGCTGACTCTGCTTGACTGCATTATGGTTTTCCAAATGCCCTGCTACTGCTTCCTTAATGAAGGACTCCAGCATTTTCCCAACGACAGATGTTAGGCTAACTGGTCTATAGTTTCCTGCTTTCTGTCTCCCTCCTTTCTTAAATAGGGGTGTTACATTTGCGGTTTTCCAATCCGCTGGGACCTCTCCAGAGTCCAGGGAATTTTGGAATATTGCAACCAATGCATTCACTATCTCTGCAGCCACTTCTTTTAAGACCCTGGGATAGAGGCCATCTGGTCCAGGGGACTTGTCATCTTTTAGCCCCATTATTTTACCAAGTACTATTTCCTTAGTGATAGTGGTTGTCTTTAGTTCCCCCCTCTCTGTGGCCCCTTGATTATCCATTATTGGGATGTTGTTAGTGTCTTCTACTGTGAAGACAGATACAAAATATTTGTTCAAAGACTCAGCCATTTCCCTGTTCCCCATTATTAATTCCCCAGTCTCATCCTCTAAGGGACCAACGTTTACTTTAGCTACTCTCTTCCATTTTATATACCTGTAGAAGCACTTACTATCTGTTCTAATGTTTCTTGCCAGTTTACTCTCATAATTAATCTTCTCTCTCTATTTTTTTTTAGTCATCCTTTGCTGGTTTAAAAAAATTTCCCAATCCTCTGGTCTCCCACCAATCTTGGCAACATTGTATGCCTTCGTTTTCAATTTGATACCATCCTTTACTTCCTTAGTTAGCCACGGATGGTGTTCCCTTCTTTTAAAATCTTTCTTTCTCACTGGAATATATTTTTGTTGAGAGTTATGAAATATCTCCTTAAATGTCCGCCACTGCATTTCAACTGTCTTACTCTTTAATTTATTTTTTCAGTCCACTTTAGCCAGTTCTGCCCTCATGTCACTGTAATTGCCTTTGTTTAAGATCAGGACACTGGTTTGAGATACAACTTTCTCACCCTCCAACTGAATTTGAAATTCAACCATGCTATGATCACTCTTTCATAGAGGATCCTTTACTATGAGATCATTTATTAATTCTGTCTCATTACACAGTACCAGATCCAAGATAGCCTGCTCCCTGGTTGGTTCCATTACATACTGTTCTAGGAAACCATCCCGGATGCACTCTATGAACTCCTCCTCAAGGCTACCATGGCCAATTTGATTTGTCCAATCAATATGGAGATCAAAATCACCCATGATTATTACCGTACCTTTTTTACAGGCCTCCATTATTTGTTGATTTATATTCTTCCTGTGTGGTCTAGACAATGAGTACCCTCAGTCGCTTTGACTAAAAAGGCAAAGGTTCAGGGTGAAAGGAAATTTTTGAAGTAAAAAATTTTGATGAACAGGGGTCTGTGTTGCATTTACTATATACATCAATGATCTGGACATGGGAATTGAGTAAACAATATTAAAATTTGCAGATGACAATAATTGACATGTGACATAGTCAGGGTAGCAGTGTGGGAAGACAGGAGGCAGATACAGTTCCATTAGAAAAACGTGAAGTACTCTGTTTAGGAGGTAAGAATAGAGGAAGGAAATACACCTTAGATAGTAAATTTTAAAAGCAATCAAAGAGCAGAGGGACTTTGGTGTGCAGATACACAAGACTTTAGAGGTGGCAGCACAAGGAGATAAGGTCACAAAAAGGCAAACTAAATCCTTGGCTTTGTATCTAGAGGCGTAGAACTTGTACGAGCTCTTAGCAAGGCCATAGTTAGAGTATTGGAGTATTGCTTACAGCTTTTCGAGCCTCCAGCGCCATTCAATCAGGCCATGGCTGATATGCACCTCAACTCAATTTATCAGCCTTTCCTCTATGTCCCTTAATGCTCTTGCCTAATAAAAATCTATTGATCTCAGTTTGGGACACCCCATTATAAGAAGGACAGAAAAGCAATGGAAAAGGTACAATGTAGATTCATCAGGATATCACCAGGGATGAGTGGTTATACTTATTCAGGCTTTTTCGCTAGAGCTAAGAAGCTGAGGGCTTCAAAGCTATGAAGGGTTACGAAAGGTAAATAGTGATGGATTGTTTCCATTGGTTGGTAAGATGGTGACGAGCAGGAGCAAAGAATTACATTGTTTAAGAAGATGCTTCTAAACTGGAGTTAGATCATTGCTTGATAAAGAGGAATATTCAAGGGTCCTGAGAGCAAACACTGAGTTCGAAAAAAAATAATTCTTGGGATATGGCTGTCACTGGCAAGGCCAGCATTTATTGCCCAACGCTAATTGCCCTTGAGAAGGTAGAGGTGAGTCGCCTTCTTGGACCACTACAGTCCGTGTGGTGAAGGTACTCCCACAGTGCTGTTAGGGAGGGAGTTCCAGGATTTTGACCCAGTGACAATGAAGGAACGACAATATATTTCCAAGTAGGGATGCTGTGTGACTTGGAGGTGGTGGTGTTCCCATGCTTAAGCTGCCCTTGTCCTTCTAAGTGGTTGGGGGGTTTGGGAAGTTCTGTTGAAAAGCATTGGCAAGTTGCTGCAGTGCATTTCGTAGACAGGACACACTGCAGCCACAGTACGCTGATGGTGGAGGGGGTGGATATTTAAGGTGGTGGATGGGCTGCCGATCAAGTGGACTACTTTGCCCCAGACGATATCGAGCGTCTTGAGTGTTGTGGCAACTGCACCCATCTAGGCAAGTGGAGAGTGTTCCATCACACTCCTGACTTGTGACTTGTAAGGGGTGGAGATGTTTTGGGGAGTCAGGAGGTGATTCACTCGCTGCAGAATATCCAGCCTCTGACCTGCTCTAGTCGCCACGGCATTTATTTGGCTGGCCCAGTTGACTTTCTGTTCAATGGTGACCCCCAGGATGTTAATGGTGGAGAATTTGGCAATGGCAATGCTGTTGAATGTTAAGGGGAGAAGGTTAGATACGCCTACGATAGCAAAATGCTGCGGATGCTGGAAACCCGAAATAACAACAGAAAACGCTGGAAAAACTCAGCAGGCCAGGCAGCATCTGTGGAGAGAGAAACAAAGTTAACGTTTCAGGTCGATAACCCTTCGTCAGAACTGGAAAAAAGCAGGGAATGGAAAGCAAGTTTAGGGGCTGGGAAAAGGGGGAGGGGATGAAAGAACAAAAGGGAAGGTTAGTGATAGGATAGAAAGCTGGAGAGATTAAGAGACATTGAGAGATGATGCCACCTTCCATACCAGTGCTTCCGACATGTCTTCCTTTTTCCTCAACCGAGGATTCCCCTCTAATGTGGTTGACACGGCCCTCAACCGTGTCCGTTCTATCTCCCGCACTTCTGCCCTCACCCCTGCTCCTCCCTCCCGGAACCATGATAGGGTTCCCCTTGTCCTCACCTTTCACCCCACCAGCCTCCACATTCAACAGATCATCCTCCACCATTTCCGCCACCTCCAGCGTAATACCACTACCAAACACATCTTCCCCTCGCCTCCCCTTTCAGCATTCCGTAGGGACCGCTCCCTCCGCAACACCCTGGTCCACTCCTCTACCACCCCCAGCACCCCTTCCCCTTCGCCCGGCACCTTCCCGTGCAAGCGCAGGAGATGCAACACATGCCCTTATACCCCCCCTTCCCACTGTTCAGAGCCCCAAACACCCCTTCCAGGTGAAACAGCGATTTACTTGTACTTCTTGCAATTTAGTATACTGTATTCGCTGCTCACAATGCTGTCTCCTCTACATTGAGGAGACCAAGTGCAGATTGGGTGACCGCTTTGCGGAACACTTCCGTTCAATCCGTAAGGGGGACCCCGAGCTCCCGGTGGCCTGTCACTTTAATTCACCGCCCCATTCCCACTCAGACCTCACCGTCCTCGGCCTCTTGCATTGTTCCACGGAAGCTCAACGTAAGCTCGAGGAACAGCACCTCATCTTTCAATTAGACACTTTACAGCCCTCTGGACTCAACATAAAGTTCAACAATTTCAGATCATAACCTCGACCCCTATCACATATATATATTTTCTTTTTTTTTATCCACA
>NC_140995.1:227578173-227593173 GCF_052327205.1 Somniosus microcephalus
GAAAAAGTGCAACATACCCACCGACACCTGGGAATCCCTGGCCCAAAACCTCACAAAGTGGAGGAGAAGCATCCGGGAAGGCGCCAAGCACCTCAAGTCTCTTCGCCGGGAGCAAGCAGAAGCCCAGCGCAAGGAGCGCACGTCAACCCAAGCACCCCAATCACCCGCCCCTTCAACCATCGTCTGCCCCACCTGTAACAGAGGCTGTAGGTCCCGCATTAGACTCATCAGTCACCTGAGAACTCATTTTTAATGTGGAAGCAAGTCATCCTTGGTCCTGAGTGACTGGCTAAGAAGACAAACCTCCTCCAGCCCTACACCCCTCTGAGATATCTGCACTCCTCCAATTCTGGCCTCTTAAAACCTACCTCTTTGGCCAAGCTTTTGTTCATCTGTTGTTGATGATGCGTGATGCCCATGATGGTGTTGATGGTGATGATTATTGCAAGGGGGTTGGAGTATAAGAGTAAGGAAGTCTTGCTACAATGGCACAGGGCTTAGGTGAGACCACAACTGGAGTACTGTGCACAGTTTTGGTCTCCTTATCTGAGGAAGGATATTCTTGCCTTAGAGGCAGTGCAACGAACATTCACTAATAAAAACAGAAAATACTGGAAATACTCAGCAGGTCAGGCAGCATCTGTGGAGAGAGAAACAGAGTTAATGATTCAGGTCAATGACCCTTCGTCAGAACTGGAAAAAGTTGGAGATGGAACAGGTTTTTAAGCAAGTGTAGGGGCAGGGAAAGGGGGGAGTGGAGGAAAGAAGGTCTGTGATAGGATGGAAGGCAGGAGAGAGTAAGAGACAAAAGGGGTGATGGTGCAACGCAAAAGGCGATGGTAATGGGACAAGTTAAGAAACAAAAGATGACTCTAGATGAAGTGTAAATATCTGTGACAGTGGATTGGCGGTTAGGATCAGATCAGCCATGATCTTATTGAATGGCGGAGCAGGCTCAAGGGGCCGATTGGCCTACTCCTGCTCCTATTTCTTATGTTCTTATGTTCTTAAATGGCAAGGCAGAATGAAAGACAGCTGCCGTGTGAGAGAGAGACAAAGAAAAATGAAAAAAAAGATAGGGGCAGAGGTTATGGTCTGAAATTGTAGAACTCGATATTGAGTCCAGAAGGCTGTAAAGTGCCTAATCGAAAGATGAGGTGCTGTTCCTCAAGCTTACGTTGAGCTTCATTGGAACAGTGTAAGAGGTCAAGGACGGAGAAGTCAGAGTGGGAGCCAGACTCACCGGCGGCAGCAGCGAGTGCGGCCCTGGGTGGAGACTGAGCGCAGAGGCCAAGGATTTAAAGAGTGGGGAGAGAGAGAGAGCGGCCCAGACTCACCGGCGGCAGCAGCGAGAGCGGCCCTGGGTGGAGACTGAGTGCAGAGGCTGAGGATTTAAAGAGTGGGGAGAGAGAGAGAGCGGCCCAGACTCACCGGCGGCAGCAGCGAGAGCGGCCCTGGGTGGAGACTGAGTGCAGAGACTGAGGATTTAAAGAGCGGGGAGAGAGAGAGAGCGGCCCAGACTCACCGGCGGCAGAGACACCAAGAGCAGCCCTGGGTGGTGACCGAGCGCAGAGACTGAGTGCAGTTTAAACAGAGTGCTGCAAATTGGGTGAGTCAGGGAGTTAGGTGAGGAGTGGAAGGAGGAGCTCCCTTGCTTTGCCTTTGTTTTTCCTAACTTTTCACCCTGTAGGAATTGGTTCTTACTGTACACCAAGGAAAGAGTCCGAGAATGGGAGCAGCCAAACAACAACTGCAAAACTGCTAAAGTGACGTCACAACCAGGGATGGAGCTGATTGGTAAGTAGGACCTGGTGAGTATTTCTACAGTCCAGTCATTAAAGTCAAAGTAAGGTCTCTAGTTTAGAGTAAATTGTGTTTAAAGGGAAATAAGGTCCCTAGTGTATTTAATATTCTTTCATTTAAAGGAAGTAAATGGAGTAAATTAAGGGTAGGACATGGCAGGGCAGCTCGGCACCGTGGAGTGCTCCTCCTGTGCTATGTGGGAAGTCAGGGACACTTTTGGTGTCCAGGGCGAACACATGTGCAGGAAGTGTCTCCAGCTGCAGCTACTCGAAATCCATGGTTCGGAGCTGGAACTGCGGCTGGAGTCACTGTGGAGCATCCGTGAAGCTGAGATCTTCGTGGATAGCACGTTTAACGAGGTGGTCACACTGCAGGTAAAGAGTGCACAGGCAGACAGGGAATGGGTGACTGCCAGACAGAGTAAAAGAACTAGGAAGGTAGTGCAGGAGTCCCCTGGGTCCATCTCCCTCTCCAACAGATTTTCCGTTTTGGATACTGCTGGGGGAGATGGTTTCTCAGGGGAATGCAGCAAGAGCCAAGTCTGTGGCACTACGAGTGGCTCAGCTACACAGGAGGGGAGGAAAACGAGAGGGAGAGCAATAGTGATAGGGGATTCTATCGTAAGGGGAACTGATAGACCTTTCTGGGGCTGCAGACATGACTCCAGGATGGTATGTTGCCTCCCTGGTGCCAGGGTCAAGGATGTCACTGAATGGCTGCAGGGCATTCTGAAGGGGGAGGGTAAACAGCCAGAGGTTGTGGTCCATATCGGTACCAACGACATGGGTAGAAAGAGGGATGAGGTCCTGCAACAAGAATTTAGGGAGCTAGGTAGCAGATTAAAAAGCAGGACCTCAAAGGTTGTAATCTCCGGATTACTCCCGGTGCCACATGCTAGTGATTATAGGAATAGGAGGGTAGAGCAGATGAATGTGTGGCTAAAGAGTTGATGCAGGAGGGAGGGTTTTAGTTTCCTGGATCACTGGGTCTGCTTCTGGGGAATGTGGGACCTGTACAAGTCGGACGGGTTGCACCTGAACCGGAACGGGACCAACATCCTTGCGGGGAGGTTTGCTGGTACTGTTGAGAGGGGTTTAAACTAACTCGTCAGGGGAATGGGATACGGAGTGGAGTTATAGTAGGGGGTGATGCACAGCCAAATATAGAGGAAAAAAGTCAGCCTGGAAGGCAGAGCAAATATGTAATGGCACAAGGGAGTATGGCAAGGCTGGATGGCATTTATTTTAATGCAAGGAGTCTTGCGAGTAAGGCAGATGAATTGAAGGTGTTGATGAACACATGGGAGTATGATATTGTTGCTAACACAGAGACATGGTTGAGGGAGGGGCAGGACTGGCAGCTCAATATTCCGGGGTATAGAATCTTCAGGCGAGACAGAGGGGGGTGTAAAAGAGGAGGGGGTGTCGCAATATTAATCAAGGAGTCAATTGCTGCTGTAAGGAGGGATGATATCTTAGCAGGTTCCTCTAATGAGGCCATGTGGGTACAACTTAAAAAAAAGTGAGCAAGCACTTTGCTGGGAGTGTACTATAGGCCCCCAAACAGTCAGGGGGAGATATATAGGCAAATCTCAAAGAAGTGTAGAAATAATAGGGTAATAATAGTAGGGGATTTCAACTTCCCCAATATTAACTGGGATAGTCACAGAGTGAAAGGCTTAGAGGGTGCAGAATTCCAGGAGAGCTTTTTGAGCCAGCATGTAGAAAGTCCTACAAGAGAGGGGGCGGTACTGGACCTAATTCTAGGGAATGTAGCTGGGCAAGTGGTGAGATTTAAGGTAGTCATGGAAAAGGACAAAGATGGACTGGAAATAAAGGTCCTAAATTGGGGGAAGGCTGATTTTAATATGATAAGGCAGGATCTGGCCAAAATGGGCTGGGATCAGCTACTTGTAGGAAAATCCACATCAGAGCAATGGGAGAATTTCAGAAAGGAAATAGAGAGAGTAAAACGCCCATAAAGGTCAAGGGTGGTGTTAGATCCGTGTATCTTGATGTTGTGTCCTTCAATAATTAGACAAGAGACTGCAGGGAACGATCAACAGGTGTTTACTGAATGAGGGTTACTCTAGAACTAACTATACAGATCCCTACTCAGGGTTTATATACAGGTGTGGTCACTGCCAGTACTACAGTATACAGGAGCTGTAAAAAGTAGTTCTCCCCTTAAAGGTACATACATTACAATTCCTCCCCTTTTAGATTAACAGTACCATAACACTCATTTAACAATTAAATATCAAACTAATTACAATTAACACTTTTAACATGCAACATTAACTGAAAATAGTCCATTTATAAATTCAGTCTTTGGGGAGGCTTCCTGATCCTTTCTGGATAGCGCCTTTCCCGAGTGTCTTGCTCTTGATGTGGAGGCGATTCTGGCCCCCTGTCGTCGGTTGGTTCATCCGCTTCCGATGCTACTGTTTCTGGGGTAGATGCTACCTGTACGTTGGGTTCATCACCAGGTACGTATGGGCGAGACATGGGGTTGACTCGTTCCTGTGACTCTAGGATCTGGTCAACATGGCGTCTCACAATGTTCTCCCCAACATTCACTGTGTACATTAGTGGCCCCTGCTGTGTGCATATCGTTCCTGGTTGCCATTTCTCTGTTCGGTAGTCACGGGCCAAGACTGGTTGCCCTACATTGAAGCTCCTTGTCGGCTTCTCATTGATGTTCTGGAATTGCTTATTCTCAACATCTCTTCGTACATTTGGTCTGAGCAAATCCAGACGAGATCTCAACCTTCGGTTAAAGAACATCATGGCCGGGGCCTGGTTGGTGACTGCATGTGTCGCATTTCTGTAGGCTAACAGGAAATTGTCCACCTTAGTGGAGTGGAATGTCGTCATCGCACATGGCCTTTACTGCTTTTTTAAAGGTTTGTATGAACCTCTCAGCCAATCCATTTGTGGCTGGATGATACGGGGCGGATGTGTAATGCCTTACCCCATTCCTTTTCATAAATCTTCGAAACTCTTCGGACACAAACTGTGGTCCGTTATCAGAGCAAATCTGCTCTGGCAAGCCGTTCCTGGCAAAAATAGTCCATAGGACTGCAATAGTTTTCTCCGTGGTGGTGGAGGACATTTTGATCACCTCAGGCCATTTTGAGTGCGCATCCACGGCTATTAAAAACATTGAGTCCATGAATGGACCAGCAAAATCAATATGCACCCATTGCCATGGAGATGAGGGCCACTCCCATGGGTGTAGAGGGGCATGTGGTGGTGCATTTTGGGCCTTCTGGCATCCTGAGCAGCTCTTTGTCAGGTCCTCGATTTGCTGATCGATCCCCGGCCACCACACATAAGCCCTAGCAAGGCTTTTCATTTTCACCCCTCCCAGATGACCTTCGTAAAGCTCATTGAGCACTCTCTCCCTTAACTTGGGTGGAATTACCACTCGGGATCCACACATCAAGGTCCCCTGGCATACTGACAGCTGTTCTCTTCTGGATGAGAATGCTGGCAACAGTGAGTCGCCATGTGCTGGCCATCCCTTCACCGTCAAATCATATACCCGAGACAGTGTCGGGTCATTTCGGGTCTCCTTCTTTATACCAGCGTTAGTTACTGGCAAGCATTCAATTATAGTCGAATGAAATATTTTGACAGGATCCACTGCTGGTGCTTCCTCCGCAGTAGGCAGTGGCAGGCGTGATAGCCCATCAGCGTTTCCATGCTGTTTCGTGCCCTTATACTCGATTTCATATTGGTGCGCCCCTAGAAAAAGGGACCATCTTTGTAGCCGTTGCGCAGTCATAACCGGAAAGCCCTTCTTTGGATTAAAGATGGAGACAAGTGGTTGGTGGTCAGTCAGCAAGGTGAACTTCTGCCCGTGCAGATAGTGATTGAACTTTTTCACTCCCCACACTAGGCTGAGGGCCTCCCTGTCAATCTGGGCGTAGTTACGCTCGGCTGAGGTTAGTGGCCGAGACGCAAAGGCTACTGGCCTCTCCGAGCCGTCCGGGAATTTGTGCGACAGCACCGCTCCAATGCCATAGGGTGATGCATCACACGCCAACTGAATTGGTAGTGCTGGGTTAAAATGAGCCAACACCCCTTTTGATGTGATCAATGCTTTGCTCTTCTGGAAAGCTTGTTTACATTCGTCACTCCACTTCCATGGTACCCCCGTTTGCAGTAGGGTGTTCAGTGGGTGTAGTACGGTAGACAAATTCGGCAAGAACTTATGGTAGTAGTTCACCAGCCCGAGGAACGACCTCAGTTGTGAGACATTTTCTGGTGCTGGAGCCTTGACTACTGCCTCAATCTTTTCAGGGGACTTATGTAACCCCTCTTTATCAATAACGTGGCCACAATACGAGATCTGCTTCTGGAAACACTCGCATTTGTGGCGATTAGCTCGGAGCCCATATTCCTTCAATCTAGTGAGCACCTGCTCCAGGTTGGCGAGGTGATCACTGTCATTTCCGCCCGTGACCAGGATGTCGTCCAAATAACACTGGGTCCCTGGAATCCCTTGCAGGACTTGATCCATTGCCCTTTGCCAAATAGCCGGTGCTGATGCTACCCCGAACACCAGCCGGTTGTATTGGTAGAGACCTTTATGAGTGTTGATCGTGAGGTACTGTTTCGAGGCTTCTTCTACCTCCATTTGCAGGTACCCCTGGGCCAGATCAATCTTAGTGAAGCGTTTCCCTCCAGATAGCGAGGCGAAAAAATCTTCAATCCGCGGAAGCGGATATTGTACAGTGTGAAGGACTGAGTTCACTGTCACCTTAACCACCCCACAGATGCGAATCTTCTTTGGTTCCCCAGGCGTATTACTCAATGACCTCTTCATTACAGGAACGATGGGTGCAGCCCACTCGCTCCAGTCCACTTTGGACAGTACTCCTGAACGTTCCAAACCTTCCAGCTCTGCTTCGACGGCTGGGCGGATCGCATAAGGTACCGGTCTGGCCTTAAAAAACTTTGGGCTTGCATTTTCCTCTATTTTGATCATCGCTGTTATGCCTTTTAGTGTTCCGAGTCCCTGCTGGAACACTTCTTGTGCATCAGTTAGCTTTTTTCACAGTCGTCCAGGTGTGATGTCATCATCCTTTTTGGCATCTACAGTCAGTGCTTGTATGGAATGCCAATCTAGTTGTATCTTCCGGATCCATTCATGTCCTAGTAGTGGTGGTCCTCCATCTGGCAGTACATATAGGTCCATTTTTGGTGTTTCCTTGCCATCATATATATAACGTTCACCCTTATTTTTCCTTTGGGGTAGACTTTTTGCCCCGTGTATGTCTTCAAGACAATCTTTGTATCTCTCAAGGGTATATGTGAGAATAGCCGCTTGTAGTCCCTTCTGTTTATGACTGTTAGGGCTGATCCTGTGTCCAATTCCATTTTCACTTGGACTCCTGCTATCTTGAGCGTGACCCAGATAGTTTGGTGATCCTCCATTTTGATCACATTATGTAGTTTCAGACAACCCAGCTCCTTTCTTCCGGAGTCTGTATCACTTTTCTGTTCGTCTGAACTACTCTCCGTCACCTTATGTACCTTCTTGTACTTCTCCTGTGGAGATTTCTTGCTGCTGGTTTTCTTTCCCGACCTGCAGACTCTTGCTATGCGTCCTACTTTTCCACACTGTCTGCACACTTTGTCCTTGAACCAGCAATCCTTATGGTCGTGTGTTGTTCTGCCGCAGCGATAGCACTTCACTGTTCCGTATGACATTTCATTTGTGCCATATTCTTGCGATCTCCGTTGTACCTCTGCCGCGCCCCGTGCTGCTGCTTCGTGTGATACTGCAATGCTGAAAGCCTTGTCCAGCATAAGATCCTTTTCTGATAGAAGCCGTTTCTGGGTTCCTTCACTTTGAAGCCCACACACAAACTTGTTCCTTAAAGTATCTGCTAGTCCCGTTCCAAACTGGCAGTGTTTCGATAGCTTGCGCAGTTCCATTAAATACTCAGCATTACTTTCATCTTTATGCTGGTTCCGTTTGTCAAACTTGAATCTTTCTGCTATCAGCAGCGGTGTGGGGTTTAAGTGGTCCTGTAGGATTGACACTATGTTTTCAAAATCCTTTTCTGCTGGCTTCTCTGGGGTTACTAGGTTTCGTAGTGAGCCATACATTTTTGCACCCATTGAATTCAACAATACCAGCGCTTTCTTGTCATCTGGCACTTTATTCGCCTTGCAATATGCTTCTATGTGTTCGACATATGTCGTCCAAATTTCGACTTCATTGTCGAACGCTGAGATACTGCCACTCTTCGGCATTTTTGGGTGTGGTTAGACTGGCTTAAAATGGCATCTCCCGCGCTTTCCTTTCTTCCCCGCTGCGGCTTAAAATGGCGTCTCCCATGCTTTCCTTTCTTCCCCGCTGCCGCTGCTCGGCCCTTGAACACTGGCTGCGCTCTGCATGTTTTCCTGCGCGCCTCTCTCCCCCGTTGACGCTGCTCGGCCCTTGAACACCGGCTGCGCTCTGCTCTCTCTCGTTGACGCCGCTTGGTCCTGAACACCGGCTGCGCCCTGTGCGCTCTACCCTCTCTCTCTCTCCCGTCGACGCTGCTCGGCCTTTTTCTGTGCCGTCAGTCAGCTCTAGCCGCCGCTGTCCGGGAAGGGTCTGCGCAGTACCTGTTGCCAGCCCATTTCGCTGGACCACCGTGACTGGAAAGCCAAGCCTGGCTCTCGACAGCCTCCCCTGCGATGCCCAAATCTCTGCTGGATGACTCGGGGGTTTCCCGTGGTCGACGCCCGTGCTTCTGGACTCGGCCTTCTTCCACTGTTTTCCAGGAGCGAATACTTGGGAGGTGATGCAGAGTTGCAGGTAGGTTTGAATCTGCTCGTCGCCAATGTTAGATCCGTGTATCTTGATGTTGTGTCCTTCAATAATTAGACAAGAGACTGCAGGGAATGATCAACAGGTGTTTACTGAATGAGGGTTACTCTAGAACTAACTATACAGATCCCTACTCAGGGTTTATATACAGGTGTGGTCACTGCCGGTACTACAGTATACAGGAGCTGTAAAAAGTAGTTCTCCCCTTAAAGGTACATACATTACAGGTGGGACCAACAAGCCCAGGGAACCCTGGATGTCAAGGGATATACAAGAATGGATTAGGAAAAATAGGGAGGCTTTTGGCAGATAGAAAGGACTAAAAACAGTGGAAGCCCTAGAGGAGTATAGAAAGTGCAGGGGGGTATTAAAAAAGAAACGAGGAGAGCGAAGAGGTGGCATGAAAAAACACTGGCGGGCAAAATAAAGGAAAATCCCAAGGTGTTTTATAAGTATATTAAGGGCAAGAGGATAACCAGGGAAAGAGTAGGGCCTATTATGGACCAAAGTGGCAATATGTGTGTAGAGCCGGAAGATGTAGGTGAGGTTTTAAATGAATATTTTGCATCTGTGTTCACTATGGAGAAGGGTGATGTAGGCATAGAAATCAGGCAGGGGGATTGTGATATACTTGAACAAATTATTATTGAGAGGGAGGAGGTACTAGCGGTTTTAGCGGGCTTAAAAGTGGATAAATCCCCAGGCCCTGACGGGATGTATCCCAGGCAGCTCTCTGAGGCAAGGGAGGAGATTGCAGGGTCTCTGACACAAATTTTCTGAACCTCTCTGGCCACAGGGGAGGTGCCAGAGGAATGGAGAACAGCTAACGTAGTACCATTGTTCAAGAAGGGTAGTAGGGATAAACCAGGTAATTAGAAGCCAGTGAGCCTAACATCAGTGGTAGGGAAATTATGGGAAAAAATTCTGAGGGACGGAATTAGTCTCCATTTGGAGATGCAGGGCTTAATTAGGGGTAGTCAGCATAGTTTGTCAGGGGGGGATCATGTCTGACCAATTTGATTTAATTTTTCGAGGGGGTGACTAGGTGTGTGGATAAGGGTAGTGCAGTTGATGTAATCTACATGGACTTCAGTAAGGCTTTTGACAAAGTCCCACATGGGAGACTGGTCAAGAAGGTAAGAGCCCATGTGATCCAGGGCAATTTGGCACATTGGATCCAAAATTGGCTTAGTGGCAGGAGGCAGAGGGTGATGGTCGAAGGTTGTTTTTGTGACTGGAAGCCTGTGTCTAGTGGTGTACCACAGGGATTGGTGCTGGGTCCTTTGCTGTTTGTAGTGTACATTAATGATTTAGATATGAATGTAGGAGGCATGATCAGTAAGTTCGCAGATGACACGAAAATTGGTGGAGTGGTAAATAGCGAGGAGGGAAGCTACAGGATGATATAGACAGGATGGTTAGATGGGCAGAACAGTAGCAAATGGAATTTAACCCTGAAAAGTGTGAGGTGATGCATTTTGGGAGGACAAACAAGGCAAGGGAATAAACAATGAATGGTAGGATCCTAGGAAGGACGGAGGATCAGAGGGACCTTGGTGTGCATGTACATAGATCCCTGAAGGCAGCAGGACAGGTAGATAAGGTGGTTAAAAAGGCATATGGGATACTTGCCTTCATTAGACGAGGCATAGAATATAGGAGCAGAGAGGTTATGATGGAGCTGTACAAAACGTTAGTTAGGCCACAGCTGGAATACTGGGTGCAGTTCTGGTCACCACACTATAGGAGGGATGTGATTGCATTGGAGAGGGTGCAGAGGAGATTCACCAGGATGTTACCTGGGCTGGAGTGCTTCAGCTATGAAGAGAGATTGGACAGGCTGGGATTGTTTTCCTTAGAGCAAAGAAGGCTGAGGGGGGACCTGATTGAGGTGTACAAAATTATGAGGGGCATAGATAGAGTAGATAGTAAGGAACTTTTCCCCTTAGTAGAGGGGTTAATAACCAGTGGGCATAGTTTCAAGGTCAGGGGCAGGAGGTTTAGAGGGGATTTAAGGAAAAACTTTTTCACCCAGAGGGTGGTTGGAATCTGGAACTCACTGCCTGAAAGCGTGGTAGAGGCAGGAACCCTCACAGCATTCAAGAAGCATTTAGATGAGCACTTGAAACGCCATAGCATACAAGGCTATGGACCAAGTGCTGGAAAATGGGATTAGAATAGACAGGGCTTGATGGCTGGTGCGGACACGATGGGCCGAAGGGCCTCTTTATGTGCTGTATAACTCTATGGGCTGGATTTTCATTGGGCGGTAGAGTTGGGATTAGAGGCATGTGGGAGTTTAAAATCCCAAAATTGGGGGTCCCGACCCCATCCCACACCCAACCCGCCTCCGTGCCAGTTTCAAACAAGGTGATTGTGATGGTGATGATGAGTTACTCGCAAAGCAATTCAGCTTTATGCAAGTCTCTGTATCTCCTCACTGAATTACAGCTGCTCTTAAGTGTCCTTCACGCTTCTCTGACGGCTAAGTTGGTAAGCGCACTGCATTATGCAAGTCTGAGCAGTACAGACCAAGAAGATTTTGGGCTCGATGCCTGTGTTAGCTGATCTCAGGAGCGGCAGTAAAGTTGCCCAAGTGTTCCTAGTGGATTCGGGAAGGGGAGGAAAATCAGCCAAGGCTCCAGTTGCCGGTCACCACCCAGTGACTCCTAGCAAAAAGTCTGCAGTCGCCAGGTGAGGAGAGGACGAGGCTCGGCTGTGACATCCCGCAAGGTTGAATAGCCTGCTCACCATCTAGGCTCAGGCGTACAGGGGTGCAACCAGCGCCTATGGAACTGGAGGCAGAAAGAATCTTAAGCAGAGGAGGGGAGAAAACCAGAGCAGGTGAAAAAATAAACAAGGCCTTGAAACGTAGCAACGCGAGCAAACCATATGTGTTGCGGTGCCCTTGAATTGCCTGACATAATTTGCAATGTAAAAAAAAGAAGTTAACAAGGAAAGAGTTTCTTGTTACTGCAATGGGTTCTGTCAACACTGGTGCCTAATTACTTCCCTCAGTGACACGGTCAATAGAGTTGGAATAATGATCGAGTTTGTTGCCAAAGAGTGTGACACGTTAACTCAATCAGAGGGGTTGAGATGACTAACTGAAGGGCAGTACCACGGATGTTGTTTCTATTAATGCCTGGCCTCTCTGTTTATACCAGGGGCATTCAGGAATGTTAACTCGGGAAGGTTGATCCTGCAGTCGTCTAGACTTCACTTGTGCAATAATTAATGTTTTAGTGAAGACACACAATGAAAACGGTTGCTGGCATTAATTGCCTAAATTACTTCCTCCCCTCTACTGGATTTGTTTTAAGACTGCGAACGGATCTCCCCTGACGTTACTCACTGGCCATCTGGGGGTCCGCAGTTGGAGTGTTTCGAGCCACTAAGGTGGATTTGCGTTGAACCTGGCTTGTCCTCGTAACCCCACCACCCCCCCGCCCCACCCCAATCAATGTATTTCCCTGTGGAGATGTGGTCTCTGTAACCGCCTCCAGCCCTACAATCCTCCGGGATCTCTGTGCTCCTCCAATTCTGGCCTCTTGCGCATCCCTAATTTTAATCGTTCTTTCTCCTCCTTTAAGTCCAAGCTTTTGGTCACCTGTTCTAATATCTCCTTATGTGGCTCGGTGTCCAATTTTGGTTTATAATCGCTCCTGGGAAGCGCCTTGGGACGTTTTACTATGTTAAAGTCGCTATATAAATAAAAGTTGTTCTTTTTATTGCTGTACGAGAAGAGGTTCAAAGAGCTGGACTTTTTTCTCCAAGCAATGGGTTTCACTTCCTCTGGTAGAACATTGTTTAACTCACTTGTGTACAATTTTCTTTCTATCTTAACTTGTTTATTTAGAATGGGTTAACAGACATGTAAACCCCTTAACTTCAAGAATCTTTTGATGTCCTAGTGGGTGAAGGCACCGCCGAGTGTAGTGCCAAGCGCAGTGTCCAAAATAAGTTGCAGGTTCAATTCCTGCTCTGTACCAAGGTTTTTAAAAATTCATTCATGGGATGTAGGCGTCGCTGGCAGGGCCAGCATTTATTGCCCATCCCTAATTGCCCTTGAGAAGGTGGTGGTGAGCCGCCTTTTTGAACCGCTGCAGTCCGTGTGGTGAAGGTACTCCCACAGTGCTGTTAGGGAGGGAGTTCCAGGATTTTGACCCAGCGACGATGAAGGATCAGCGATATACTTCCAAGTCAGGATGGTGTGTGACTTGGAGAGACACTTGGAGGTGGTGCTGCTCCCATGCGCCTGCTGCCTTCGTTCTTCTAGGTGGTAGCTTCTTGGTTACCTGGTCTCAGTCAAGTGGAGATGCTGCAATTGGCCTCAGTGCACCTGGATCAGTGAGGCGGGGGGAATATCAGCTAGGGCTTTCTGTGAAAGGAATATTACTAGTCCTAGCCCCTTTAGGGCTACCCCGGATCAGGCGTATTCCCCAGACGTTCACTCTCAACTAAAGTTAGAGGTAGCCGAATCCTAAAGACGCTTAATTGGGTCTAAAGGTCCAGGCTATCTCTCCCTAAAGGAAAGGAACAGCCTGAAGATGTTACCGTCCTCCAGATAGCACTTTTAATAAGTTTAGCTAGACTGTAACCTTCTGGATATTATGAGGGTCCAGAAAACTCCTCCAGAATTCGACAACTCCTCACCAAAGAGTGTACAGAGATTGAGTTTGCGAGTTTGATACAGAAGTACTATGTGAGACAATTCTTAAAAAATATAGATTTATTAAAGAACCAACATGTAACTTACAGCTGGTGATTCAATTGCAACATTAACAGTTCCAAATACAGAAAACTTACAATTCTATTATCAGAGATCCTTATTCTCAAATCTTAACTTCGTTACATTTTTACATTTCTTAGTCTTATTCCAGGATATCCACCAAAATCAAATACAAGTACCTTGATCCCCGAGATACAAAGGGTTGAAGACTTGCAGAGCTTGCCTCTGAAGCCTGAGAATCGCTTTGCCCCTTCAAGCAAATCTGTCTTCCCATTTGAAAGTCCAATTTTTATACTCTTTTTCAGTGGTATATCCTTTGAAGTTTTCTGCTGATGTAAGCTAATTATCTCCAGTCATTTTTCTGTTGACTTTTTCTATTCTTACAGTCAGTTCAGCTGTAGCAAGCAGACTTGTGTCTCCTGTGTAGGTATTTCAAGCTTAACACAAAAACAATGTGATGGCTGTGCATCTATTTGATGTCATTCTTACGAGGTCTTCTGTTTGTATATTTTGCATTTAGAACACCTTACTTAGGATGATCTATGCAATTCTTAATCACCTCAGCTGGTTGCACCACAGACTCGTGTCTCCTGTGTTCTAAGTTTAACATAAAAACGACTTCATGGCTGGTGTTTCTTTTACTTGATGTCATTTTTACAAAGGCACGTGTTTCTTTAATGTTCTGTGTTTCTTTCCGAAGTGTTGGTTTATAACACTTAAGCTGGGTATGGTATTGTGTTCTTTCCAAGGCTTCAGACTTCCTGGAACCTCTAACCTTCTACTTCAATAGGCTATTGTCTCAGTGTCAACAACTTATCTTATCTCAATATCCTGTATGCTGTTCACAGCTTTAGATCGTTGAGGCTTCCAGACTTCCAGACACAGTATATCATGTTTTAATAAGGCTTTTACTTTCATAGGATGGTGTATTTTTCTGAATATGGCTATTCCTTCACACCTGCTCCTGATGGCGGCCGGCCCAGCAACCTTTGTTAGAGAGGGTCTGTGAGCGAGCACTTGGCAAGAACTGGGCCGGGATTGGCTATGGATTAAGGGGATTGCTAATGGTTTGGGAAGCATATGCTCTCTTCAGTTCCTCTTCCTCTCTGCGACCATGTTGTGATTCTTTCCGAGGGCTACCGATCAATCTAATCCTACCATGGAACCTGATGTTGAAAAAGATGGGGGGGCATATGCTCCTGGAATTGAACTAAATACAAAAATCATGAAGATTATCTCTCCGCATCTAAGCAATCTGGTCTTTCAGTATCCAACTAGACCTTTCCTGTGCCTCTTGTGACACTCAAAGGGGGGGAATTGTCCTCCAGGATGTGGCCTGAAATTGGGTGGGATAATGGCTGGAGAATGACGGACAATTGAGATGGTGCGGCCCCATCGGCACCAGTATACCTAGGTACTTGTCACCGTGCTGGGGAGTTGCTGCTGCTGTTGAAAGGAGAATGGATTTCTGGTGGGACTGTCAGTGAGCAGAGATGAAGAAGATGCACAGTAAGTTAAAGAGGCCAGAGCCCCACTTGCCTCAGCTCTTGACTCTGCTGAGCAAATACTCAGCAGACCCAGTAAGCTGACAACTTCATCCCTTCTTTTCCCCTAAGATTCCTCCAGCAACGCAT